>NC_062966.1:13619153-13732070 GCF_023119035.1 Salvia hispanica
AGGAACGATGTAGCGCCGGGAAGATGGCCAAGTCAGGAAAACAGTACAGCAAGAGGGAGCTCAAGACGATTGCATGTGGTAAAGAATTCCGCGAGGGTACTTTCTAGAAAATCTCGTGTTTGGCAACACCGTCCGAGTGAGGGCGAAGATACAATTACCTTTAATTTCAGTTGTTTTGCTTGTTTCACCGTCGAACTTCACTTTTGGGAGTCGACCTTGATGTTGATGATGCTTAATTGTTTTACCGTTCGTGGATCTGCGTTTAGCGGTTAAATTTCAAGTCATTTTGCATAGATCTCTCTGTTGTTAGCTTATTTCTTCAATTGTTATGTCGATCTCTGTTTATTTTGATGTTGAGGTGTTTGATGTGGAATTTGGTGACAGATCTGTGGTTGTTTGAGTATTCGGAGTTCTTTTTTTAAAAAAAATCTGACGTGATGGAGAGTTTCTGCTGTTTGGAGTTCATGTCGGACGCTTGGATCCGGAGTGGATTTAGCGTCTGAGGTTGGATTCGACGTGTGGAAAGATAGTAGTTCGATAGATCTTGTTTTTTTTTCTTGGTTTCTATTTTACTTCGTCTAGGGTATGCAGATCTGTTAAGTTCTTCGTTTATTATGCATAAATTTGATTTCAAGTCAGTAGCTCTGTTTTTATTTTGCTCATGCTGCTTTTCTTAAGAAGTTTTACGCAATTTTGGTTGTAGAAGACGATGTCACTGTCAGTCGGTACGAGAGTTAGTTATTCTGCCAACTTTTCAGTCGTACCTTGCTTTTTCAGACATGGTCCCCACAGTAGGTTTATTTCCTAGGTCTAGCTGTTAGTTTAAGAATTTTTAAAAGTTTCCAAGTCAAGTTAATTTTGATTTTCCTCAACCCAAGAAAATGCGTGGCAGCAGCCAACACCAAAAACACTCCCAAAATCCTTGAACACGAGTATTACGCATCCTTCTCTGTGGGATCGATCCCTACTTCCCTATACTAGGTTTAGTAAAGTGGTTGAGGGTTTTTGAAAGAAAAAGTGCTCTGTGTGTCCGACGACCGGGATTCCTCGCGACCCACGAGTTCCTAGACCGAGTGATCTGGTGGACTTGCTGGATCTAGGGAACCTGCTATTTCCTATTTGAACACGCGTAGACTAGAGAACCTTTCAATTCACTAGGTCGTGGACCATGTCATCCAAATTCCTTTGTGGCCTGGAGTTGAATTGATTAAAATTCGGTCCTTGACCTTGGTTCTGACGATAGTTCCCTTGATTCCCTTGATTCCCCTGATGGTTGTTGTACTGGTTGCTAGACCCTTGATTCCCTTGATGATTCGGTTGGGAATTCTGGTAGTTCCCCTGGTTATTTCTCTGGTGAGGTGGCACATAGGAGCTCCCTGGATTGTTCTGATTTCTATTCCCCCAATTAGTATGGTCCTGATTCCTGTACCCCAGTTGCAATTGCCCCTCTTGACTTTTCCCTGACCAGTTGGACTGTCTCTCCGGAGGGTGTGCATAATTCGTGAGCTGCAGTGGGGGTGGCTGACTTTGATCATGGTCAGTCCATCTAAAATTTGGGTGAGTCCTCCATGGAGCATCCCTCTGTCTTCCTTGGTTCCAACTTCCGTCTGGATTCCAACTTCCCATTGAATTTGCTTGAGCTTAGCATTCCCCTTCACAGGGCTGATCTGTAATACGGCTGAAGTTGTCTTTCCTCTGGACCAGGGGGTTTCTCATTTTCTACTGGAGCATGCGGATTGTACTTCTCAATTGCATTCAGCAATGCTTTCTCCAGCTTATCTATCCTATCTTCCACTTTCTTGTCATCTTGTTCCGTTACTGCATTGGCCGACCCTCTCCTCAATATGCATCGCGGGTTATCATAGGCCTTCTTCGCCTCAATCAGCCTTCCCAAGGTCTCTCTGGCTTCACTTGCTTTATTCTTGGTAAAATTTCCCCCGCTCGAGGAATTCATCAAGTCCTTTGATTCAGGATTTGCACCTTCGTAAAACAGATAGTAGGTCTCCGCTTCTATCATCCTGTGGTTCGGACAAGCATCCAGCAATCCCTTGAACCGGGACCAATAAGAACTCAGAGACTCATCATATTCCTACTTGCACTCCTGAATCTCCTTCTTCAAGGCATTCGTCTTGTTGGAAGGGAAAAAATAATCCAAGAATTCCAGCTTGAAATCTTTCCATGTGTTAATCGAGTCTGGTGGAAGCCTCAGTAGCCAAGTATTGGCTTCCCCTTTGAGGGAAAACGGAACTGCACGTAAACGGTAATCTTCCTCAGTCGCCTCGTTAGGTCTCTTTTGAATGTTGCACAACTTACTGAACTCGTTTAGGAATTCGTAAGGACATTCGTTCCTTCGTCTAGAGAATGTGGGCAAAACTCCAAGCACATTTGTCTAGATATCAATAGACCTCCGGCGCGGGTTTGAGACAATGGCATGGGCCGGCTCGCCGTCTAGATGCGCGGTGAGCGAACCTCTCTCCGGATCGGGGTCCACTATGTGTGCCATATTCACGTCATCCTCTTCCTCAGTCTCGGATTGCTCTGTTTTGGTGGACGACTTCGGGTCCTCTTCTCCTGATGAGTTCCACTCCTTCTCACTTTCTGATTCGAACGGAAATGGGTCCTTCGTCCTTAAACCTGATCTGGTGGTGATGGTAGACGTAGATTCCTTGACTCGCCACTTGTATTGGCCGCTCCCTGATCCAGATGAACTCGCCCAACTTCCAGAATGGAAGCCTGCGTTCATAAACTGTCAAGGAGAACAAAATAACAGAAATTAAATTATTTACACCAAATCCTCAAACGCAATAACAATAAACGCCATCCATCCCCGGTAACGGCGCCATTTGAAGAGACGTGAACTGGTGTGTGGTCACTGTGTACGAAAAGAAATAACAGGTTTCCTAGGTCCAGCAAATCCGCTAGATCACACGGTCTAGGAACTCACTGGTCGTTGGGAAATCCTGGTCGTCGGACACACAGAACACTCCTTCAAAAACCCTCAACCACTTTACTAAAACCTAGCACAGGGAAGTAGGGATCGATCCCACAAAGATGGATGCGTAATAATCATGCTCAAGGATTTGGAAATTGTTTTTGTGTTGGCTGCTGCCACGCATTTTTTTCGGGTTGAGGAAATTAAACTTAATCTTAGAATTTTAAGCTGCTACGCTAACAGCTAGATCTAGGCGAAACAACAAAAAAACATGCACGTAAACTAGAACCGAAACAATCACTAGATCTGAGAAACTATTCTAATTACCTAGATCGGGGAAATAAACTGACGGTGGGGACCATAACTGAAAAAGCAGAGTACGGACGAAAAGCTGGAAAAACAACTAACTAAGGTACTAACTAACAGCGACATCATCTTCTCCAACCAATTTGCATAAAAACTCAGAAGAAACAGTATGAGCGAAATCGGAACAGAGCAGACTGGATTTTAACGATTTAATGAAGAACAATTAAGAACTAAACAGATCTACGGATGCTAGACAAAGCAAAACAGAAAGTAAACAGAAAACTCAAAATCCATACATAACTCGACTTCCCCTGTTCAAATCCAACCTCGGACGCTAAATCCACTCCGGATCCAAGCATCCGACACAAACTCCAGCCACAAAAAAAACATTTCATAACTTCAAATTCAACCAACAACCTCCGATCAACAACAACACCGCAAATCTACAGCCAAATTCTCAGATCGAGCACCAAAATGACAAAAACAGAGATCAACATGCAACTTGCCGAAATAAAAACTCTTAACAGCAGGATCAACGTAGATCAACACGAAATATCACAAATATAACGAAAACTAAGAAATGCATAGATAATCAGTAACATCAACAACCAAATCGACTTCCAAAAGTGAAGTTCGAGCGAAATAGAGTGCAAAAAACACCGAAAGTAAATAGATTGTAACTTCGCCCTCACGTGGACGGTGTTACGACGGAATTTCTCTGAAGATTGGACCCCTTAAAACCTAAACTAACCCAGAACTCTCATTTCCCAAGTGTGTGTGTTGTGTGTGAGCTAAGAGTAAAAAGTGATATATTGTGTGATGCATGCTCCTCTATTTATAGGCGTTGAAGTGGGGCTCAGCGAGGTATAGATAGACTTTGTTGCCCTCAGCTATTGACTCCCTTCTTCTAGCCTTCTTTTCTTTAAGTTCTGCTCACTTCTCCTTCATTCCTTCGCTAGACCGTTTCCTCCAGCATCTCCTGGATCTAGCGATTCTGTCACACACCTGGCTTAGAAACTGTGTTAGACCCAGCAAAATGTAGTATTTTTCACTATATAACCGATGCATGAAATTAGCCTTATCAGTAAGCAAATTAAATAATGAAAATTTGGTTAATTTACGACACAAGTGTTTTGGTTATATCTCAAAATAAAGGATTGTGAGACTTGTGTCATATGTTGTATTGAATACACTTATCTTTTCAGAACTTGATTTGTGTGTTTAATGTATCGAAGGAAAGCAGACCAAACTTAAGAAATTAGGTGTCAATAGAGCTATACATTTTAGAATTGATATATACGGACATTTGTGGTTCATTCACTTCGGTTTCTTGGAATGATCAACAATATTTTATATCATTCATAAACGAATATTCTTGTTTTGGGCACCTATATTTAATTTATTAAAAGTCTGAGGCTTTAGACAAGTTCAAAATACTCAGGGCTGATGTTAGGCTCTAACTCAACAAAGGCATTAAGAAAGTCAAATCTGACCGTGGTGGCGAATACTACGACAGAAATGACTACTCAGGTGAACAATGTCAAAGACCTTTTGTCTTCTATTTGGAAGAGTGTGGGATCGTCCTTTTGTACACCATGCCTGGATCGCACTCCCCCAAACTTAATCATTTGTTTGTCCTCAAACAAAACAAGAGAAAAATCAATAAAGAAACACGGATGCTAAGAACTAGACTTCATAGTTGCCTCAAAAATTATAACAAGAAATAAAGAGTTTGACAAGAATACAAATCAAATCAAACAAAGCTTATTAGTGCATTTTCATTACTAGCTCGTTGATCACCTTGAAGTACGTGCGCTCACACGTGTTTAGAAGTTTGTTTATCACTCACTCTCAAGGTGTATATTGGAAAAGGTGTATGCTCTCAGATCAAGGAACATGCAAAGTTTACCATAGGCTTGCTCGAAGTCCAATCCCTCCTCTACTCTTTGTGATTAAAATAAAAAATCCGAAAGGTCTTTATTTTAGGTTATAATGTAGGCTCTTTGGTAAGGTGAGAGAATATGGGTAAAAAGTGACTAAACCCAATTATAGCAAAAGTGATCAATTTCTACTACATCAAATATAGCACTCCACCAACAATTCAGGTTGTTTGTTGAATCTGAAGTTATGGAATGTTTTTGGCTGGAGTTTGTGTCGGATGCTTGGATCCGGAGTGGATTTAGCATTCGAGGTTGGATTTGAACAGGGGAAGTCGACTTATGCATGGATTTTGTGTTTTCTGTTTACTTTCTGTTTGCTTCGTCTAGTATCCGTAGATCTGTTTAGTTCTTAATTGTTCTTCATTAAATTGCTTAATTCTAGTCGGCTCCGTTTTTTTTCCGATTACGCTCATACCTGTTTCTTCTGAGTTTTTATGCAAATTGGTTGGAGAAGATGATGTCGTTGTTAGTTAGTACCTTAGTTAGTTGTTTTTCCAGCTTTTCGTCCGTACTCTGCTTTTTCAGTCATGGTCCCCACCGTCAGTTTATTTCCCAGATCTAGGTAATTTAGAATAGTTTCTCAGATCTAACGATTATTTCGGTTCTAGTTTACGTGCATGCTTTTGTTGTTTCTCCTAGATCTAGTTGTTAGCGTAGTAGTTTAAAATCCCAAGTTTAGTTTAATTTCCTCAACCCAAAAAAATGCGTGGCAGCAGCCAACCCAAAAACAATTTCCAAATCCTTGAGCATGATCATTACGCATCCATCTCTGTGGGATCGATCCCTACTTCCCTGTGCTAGGTTTTAGTATAAGTGGTTGAGGATTTTTTAAGAAGTGCTCTGTGTGTCCGACGACCGAGATTTTCCAACGACCAGTGAGTTCCTAGACCTTGTGATCTAGCGGATTTGCTGGACCCAGGAAACTTGTTATTCCTTTCTGTGCACACAGTGACAACTACGTGACTTCAGTGCTCCTTGCAAAACAAATATAAAAAAAAAATCAAAACAAAACTATACAAAATATTACACTCTAAATTAGTATTATCAACTGTTCTACAATATCAGCTTAAAGCAATAATATTCCCCGGCAACGGCGCCAAAAACTTGATGCACTATTTATTAGCACTAAAAATACCTGCAAGTATACAGGGTAGATCTAGTATAGCTAAAGGTCAGTACCGGGATATCGAACTCAGAGAATAAGATTGCAACTGACTACCATATACTAAGCGTCATATACTATCTAGAGACACGAAGATTTTTGGGTTTGGTTTATTAAACTAGACATAAAATAAATAAACAAATAAAAGAAAGCATAAAAACATATTATACAAAACAGGTGTAAGAAAGTAGAATTTTAGGATTCAAAACACAATTGGCTTCCTTGAATTACGGTCTCTAGAGTTATTAAGTCGGTCACTTAACTAGATTAAACCCCCTCCCGAGGTGAGAAACCCCCTCACTCAACTCTCTCGAGTTCTATTGAACTAAAGTGTGAATTATCCCTCGTCCAAGTCAATTATTTCGTCTCTTGAGTACTCTAATCAACTCTAAGATGCATTCAAAAGGTAGCTAATCAATTGAACATAGAAGGCACAAGGATAAATCAAATAACTGCAAGAGCTAACACGGAAAATCAATTGAATATCTTCACCAAAAAATCCACAAAAGATGTTCTACTCATAGACAAGTAAAAACTACAAATAAATTACGAGACATGAAAGAAATAGATAAAACCCAAGGTTGAATCTTCAATCTTCAGTCTTCTCTTGCTTGGATCTGCAGAGCTCCGTTCCAATGGAAGATGGATGGTTATGTGTGGAATATAGAATGGATGGATGAATGTGTAGAGAGGGGGAAGGATTGGAGGCTCTGAGATGAAGAATGATGAATTAGGTTAAGAGGTATTTATAGGGTGGAAAAAAAGGTTTATTTTTGATAATTTTCGTGCCCTACAAGATATGGGAGAGATTTGCTTCCCAATATATTAATTTCTTTTCTTCCGTGAATTTTCGCCTAAATTCCCGTCAGCTTTGACTACATTGCGCAATGTTCGTAGAATAGTCATAACTTTCTCTAGTGAACTCTGATTGAGACGTGCGAGATATCCACGTGAAGCTCTTTCGAAGACAAAGAGAATGGCATGTAGTAATAACTGATTGGACTTCAAAATTGCTGGCAGAATGGGCTCGAACAGAGGGTGCTGCACTTTGGCCTTTTTTAACCTTTTTCTATCATTTATCAACAAACACATCAAAAATACCAAATGTATAACATATGCAATTTAAGAACATAATTTGCATGATAGACATTTAAAATGAGTCAAATCTAGTCCTTAAAAACATGCAAAATCCGTGTTTGTCACCAAGCATGAGTGGCGTAGCTAAAAGACGAAATAAAACTCTTAAAGATATGTGAAGGAGTATGATTTATCATTCTTCCTTGTCGCATTCGCTTTAGGGAAAGGCATTAAAGACTGTAGCATATATTCTCACTTTGGTCTTCCAGAAAAATTTAGGGGTTTTTAAATTTTATGATCCCACAAAAGGAACTAATTTTTGGGACGAGAAATATAGTATTCCTTGAGGATGTTGAGTTTGAGGAGAAGAATGTGTTAAGGAACATTACTTTTGAATATAGACACCTACTACTGCTTCTGATAATGATCAGGTATCAATTACTAATCATTGAAGAAGATGCATATTAAGAACCTCAAATGATATTGTTGTAAACATTCAATCTCATGCGGATGATATCATTTAAAGTCAATCTCAACAACCTCAATTAAGACTCTCGTCAATGGTACCACAAATTTTATGAAGTAGTTCTTTCATTGGGATTCAGAAAGAATGTTATTGATGGTTGTGTGTATCACAAGTTCAGTGGGAGAAAATGCATCTTCTTTTGTATTTGGAATCGAAAGAAATAATTTTCGATAAAGATATGTTGCACTAACACCAAAAATTTTCTCTCGAAGAAATTTGAGATGAAAGATCTTGGGGAAGCCTCTTTTGTATTTGAAATCGAAAGAAATAATTTTCGATTGACACAGAAGGGATATAGTGAAAAGGTTGCCTACATTATTTGAGATGCATAATTGCAAGTAAAGAAATACCCCTATGACTAAAGGAGACAAACCTAGTCTCATTCAGTGCCCTAAGATAAATCTTGAAATTTAGAAAATGCAGAAGGTTCCATATGCTTCGGTGATTGGGAGCCTAATGTGTGTTCAAGTGTGTATTAGACCCAATTTGGTTTTAATTGTTTATATGTTGGGTAGATATTTCAATAACCTGATATGGATCATTATGAAGCAGCAAAACGGGTTATGAGATATTTATAGAGAACTAAGCATTACATGCTCACATACGGAAAATCAGATCATTTGCAGAGATCATTAGGTATTTTGATTCTGATTTTGTTAGATGCCAATATAGTAAATGGTCCATTTTAGGCTACGTGTGTCTGTTGGCTGTAGAGCCATTTCGTGGAGAAGTGCTGAGCAAACACTTGTAGCTACTTCTGCCATGACAACAGAATTCGTAACTTGTTTTGGGACATCTAGTTTTTTTAATATAACTGTGAAATTTTGTCACTAGGCTGCATACTGTAAGATATTGAAAGACCGCTGAAGTTATGTTGTGACAATAACTCTGCAGTATTATATTCCAAACAACAAGAGCTTTGTTATGTCATAGTTTCTTGGTTGTAAAGAAAGGGTTCGGATTGGAAAAATACATATAGAGCATAAGGGAATGGATTTGATGATTACAAATCCACATTAAGGGACTATCACCCAAGGTCTTTCATGGGCTTGTAGCCTAAATGGGTGTTATGTTGTTTAAGGGTACTTCCGTTCAGTGGGAGTAGTTTTGGTTATTGCTCTATATTGTGTTTTGAACATGTAGTTATAAAACTCATGTTATTCTCTGCAGAAATAAAGTATTATGTTTTGTCCATTATTTTTGGTATGATCTCACTTTGGGTGGACCAGTTGGAAATAGGCATGTATGATCACCTGCATGAAATTTTCATGCTACACTCCATAATTGATCTGTTGTTGATTATATTTGCATATGTGATTACTGATAGATTTAATCATGAAAAAATATGGTGACTGCCTCTTTAGTCCTATGTCGGTATGGTTGATAATAATATTGTTTGGGAATACACTATGTGATAGCATATTTGAGCGCTCATTCGGTTTGTACACATTTATTTGGTGTCATGTGTTGTCCAAGTGGGAGATTGTTAGAAATTTGGGCTTCCACGTGACTAATTCAATGTGTATGGCTATCTTTCAGTTGTCCAATTAAAGTGATCTAATAAATATTAAAATTTGGGCTAAAGTGTCATTTTGTTATGGAAATAAGTGTAGATACCATATGGGATTTTCTATTTGATGGGGGACCGAATAGAAAATAAAGGGGTTTATATTTAATATAAATATAAGCTAGGGTTATGGTCCCCAGACGTCAGAAGAACATTCAATATCTCTGTATTCTCTCGGCAGACTATTGCAAAGAATGTCTCTGATCTTTGGAAGATTCATAGCCGCTGCAAAGCAATTCCGCTTTTCAATTTCCTTATGGATCAAGGTACGCTTCCGCTCTACAGTTTATGCTCCTTCTCCGTCGTTCTCGGTTAATCATCATAGAGAGGTTTATGTAATTGTTCATTCAATTATTCCAACATATACTACTAATATAGTACTAGTAAATAGGAAATGAAAGTTCTACTTTTATGTTGTACGTGTGAAATGTGTGAAATATCCAATTTTATACTCCCTTCGTTTCATAGTAACAGAGACGTTTCGTTTTGAGTACTCATTTTAAAAAATAATAATAAATAGTTAAAGTGGAGAAAGAGTAAAGTAAGAGAGAGAATATTGTAGATAAGACTCTTCACTACATTATTCTCTCTCTTACTTTACTCTTTCTCCACTTTAAATATTTATTATCATTTTTTCAAAATGAGAGCTCAAAACGAAACGCCCCTATTACTGTGGAACGGAGGGAGTATTAATTAATTGAAAATCCGAATATCTGTTTTGGATATGAAATTCAAATTGTTGATTAAATTAAGAGATTTGAATTATAATTTATTTCAAATTTAAATATTTTATGATACTAAATATTGAATTTGGAACTAAGTGATCTAATTTCAATTCGACACCCTCGATATAATGAATTAATGATACCAAGCAGAGTCCGGCAGAAAAAAGTTTTAACATCATGATTAAATTCAAGAAAATTTGAAGTTTCATTGGTCGATGATGCTCGAAATATTCATGCTTTAATTTGACGAACAACAACATTACATGCAAATATATTATTGATCAGAAGAATTAAATAGCAATAATGCCTGCAACCACTAAAACAAGATATGTCATTGAAACGGCAAATAGCTTCGAAGCTGATGAGTTGTTGTTCACCACTGGTCTAACCCCCGGATTTGCACCTGGACCTAATGGGAATTTTGGAGGAGGAGGAGACGCCGCCGCCGGTGCAATATCCAAGCCTCCGTCTGGCGGCGGAGCAGCCGCACTCGCCGCTTTAGAACCTACAAAAAAATTTCAACTCTTAAAATTTGACCAATGCTATACACGATTTCAATTCTACTAACAACTCCCTCCGATTCCTATTAAATATCTCATATTTGAGTAGTAAAAGTAAAATGAGATATATATTGAAAATCGTCCAAATAAGGAAATACTATGAGACATTTAATAGGGACTAGAGGAAGTAACTCTTTTCCAACGTAAGATAATTCAAAATCGCAATTACCTTTTGGAGAATGAGCATGACGAGGAGCAGAAGCAGGTACATGAACACGAGGAAGGGCCGGTTCCGAAGCAGGTGGCGCAGGCGGCGTAAATAATACCGGACCTGGAGCTGGTAAGGGAACACCGGAGGCTGCAAAACATATGATCAAAATAAAAAATCAGAGATTAAACCTCAAATTTGGTAATGAAAAAATGGAGCTAGTAAATTAAATTAAAAGGTACATTTGCACTGCATAGGGATGGAGGTTCTGCAAGCTCGTGGCAGAGTACTTCCTAAGTTGGCGTTGATGAAGGGGATGGAGACGGGCACGTTTCCGGTGATTATGAGGCAAGCGCAGTCCATGTTGTTTTCGACTAGCGATTTCAAAGCGTTGCAGCAACCCCGGCTCGGAGAGGAACCGGCGACGATACTCAAGCATGGTGTGAAGCTGCTTATCATGGAATTGCTGCATGCTGTGTTGATCTGCGCATTTGTCTTTAAAATCGAAGATAAGATTAACACAATTGGGAGGATTAATGAAGCCATCTTCAAACAAGGATTGGTGTCGATGGCTGGGATTTGGAGCTTTTAAATTGGTTTGGGTTTTTGAGGGTAGATTTGAAATTGGATTTTTGGAGCTCAACTGCCTTGACTCAAGTCACGTTTATTCCATCTGCCATTTCAGGTGGGGATAGGTAGGAAATATTCTAATCTGGTTTAGTAGCTAATTTTACTCATTATATTTAGCAATGTACTAATATAATTTCAATGCATATTTAGTAAAGTACGATAGAGATATAATAAACATAAAATAATTAAAATGTTTTTAATAGAGAATTATCTAAGGTCAACTTCATTAGAGAAAAACATACCTAAAATGAGAGGTGACCAGTATTTGTGGACGAATAAAAATGAAAAAATATGACTACTATTATGAATGGAGAGATTATATGAAAGTTTGGATTTTGAAGAAAAATACAATAAGTAGGATCGTCTACATATGGCTGTAACGTGTCGGGTAACCGGAAAATCTAGCAAAATATTATCAAAACTCAGAAAAAAAAATTGTGTGAATTTCTGTAGATATTTTTCTACAAGCGTTCGTAAATGCGGTAGAAAGTGCAATTTACATAATTACTGGTACTATGTAGAGGTTATGAATTATTTATTCCTTGATAGAACAAATTAGCTGGTTTCAAAAGTAGGCCAACGAATTAGCGGAAATATTTATTATTGTCAATTCATCATGAATTAGATGATGATTCATGAATTTCTCAACTGATACCAATTTGTCGGGTATATTTAGAAGGGAAAGTCCTATATATATCTTCCAAACTTCCACATTTCTTGGCCAGTTGGTCTTGAAGAATTTTGCAAAACTGCTGCCCTTTCAAATCTAAGGGTAAAACGTAAAGAAAATTTTGATAATGAGAACTCTAGCCAATTAATTAACGAGACCATTATAATTTATTATATCAAGTTTTTTGACAAAAAAAAATCAAAATAGAAAAGGAGTATTCTGTATATATGATGAGTCACAGTTTTGGTGCATCTATGAACAGTTTCGTTATTGGTGTTGGTGGAATTTTGTCCTTAATATACGATGCACATTTCTTTTGATGTAGTATCAATTTTTTAAAAAATCATGTGATAGATGCAACTCTTCCGTTGCAATTACATCTCAGCATTCTTGAACACAAAAGTTCAACTCCATCTATATAGTGCTTAAGTAATAAGGCTTAATTATTATTAATTACACATTTCAATGGGTTAAAGCATACACACTGTATATGAATTCATGCCCGGCCTGGCACCACTGTCTTCGTCAGCAATGCATAAAATATTGTCTCAAATATTAGTATTTTTTTTTTGGCATAAAATAAAGTTATTAATTAAGAGAGAGAATGAGATGATAATTAGATGGAGAAATAAGAGAAGAGAAATGAAAATGAATAAAAATAGTCAAATTTGCCCTTGAGACTAAAAATAATAAAATAGAAAAAAATTAGTTTCGAAAAATGAGTACCTCGAGTAAATTAAAATTTTAAATTAAAAACCTCTATGAAATTTATTTTTATGAAATAGTGCAAATATGCATTATACATTACCATATACTCAAAATAAATTGTCAGCTTCATTATCATTTATTCTCATAATTCAGTGAAATTATGAAGCAGCCTGATAAATTGTGTGCTAAAAATCACTACCTTTCAGTCTCTCACAAACCTTTTACAAATACCAGTTTCTCAAATCAAATTTCGTAAATATTTTTTACATCCTACAATATGGCTAGGAGGGATTGTAAGAGCCAATTGCCCCTCCTCAATATTTCCCATTTATACTAAAGTTATTAATCAATTTTAAAAAAATAGTAGTAATTTTCTTTTTTTTTTTTAGGATATTCAACCAAGATTTCATACTCCACTCAAGCCTCAGCTTTACTCTATTAGTTGTACCGTATTCCTAAATTTTATTATTCATTTGATTATTTATTTAGAGAAATTTGAATAATAATAATAATAATAATAATAATAATAATAATAATTCACTCGGTGGCTTCAGGGTCTGTTTTAAAATTCAATATGTAAGCTTTAATTATACTCCTTCCATCTCACTTTACCATTTCTGAATATTCTACCTCAAAAGTCTCGATTAAAATTTTTCATAATAAACCTTATATTCCACTAACTTTTTCTACTCACATTTTATTATTATAAAATTAATAATAAAAATAAGATCTATATTCCATTATCTTTTTTCACAAAATGTTTCATTACATTTTTCTAAACTTATGCCACACTCAAATGGGATTCCTCCAAAAAGATGGAGGGAGTATTTTTCTTTCCTTTATTTAGTCAGAATTTGGATTTATGTAGGTACCATTTTCCAACAATAAATACAAATATCACATTGTATTCTGAAAAATTGAGTCATTCGATAATGGGATTAGAACGAAGGAGAAATAAAAAATTATTTAAGTTAATGTATTTTTATAAAAAAAATGAATGGGTCTAAAACCAAGATTTGGGTATATTTCGTGTATCAATAGGTAACTAGTTTCATAATTTTTTTAAAAAAATTATATTTACAAATGAATAAATGAATTATGAGTTTAACTTATACTCCCACGATTCCATGGAAGATGATTTATTCCTTGGATCATGACATTTTAGATTTCATGTTTTTTTATTTTATTATAAATGAATAGAATAAAGTAATAGGAATCGAATAAATTAAATCAAAGATAAATGTGTTTTTATATTTAATACTATTAAATATGTTGATTGAAACAGATTAACTACACCCCAAAAATCGATCGATTCCTAAATCCCAAAACTTATACTACTACACATTAATCACAACTGAGTTGGAATACGTACTAAATTTAACCAAAATAAATTACTTAAAGATTGGGTGTGTTTATCCAAAAGAATCAAAAAAGAAAAAGGAGATTAAAGGTGTGAAAGATGAGCAGGTGTAAGTTGCTACGTCGCTGACGTGTACCCTTAATGCCAACGAAGCAGCCACCGCTTAACCACCGCGCGCCACCCTACAAACTCAATAGTTACTTAATAAACCTATATATTAGCTTGTCAAATTCAACTTGCAAACACAAATTAATCACTCAATTTCAACCGATTTCAACAATCATGAGTCAAGAACAGCCGCAGAGATCGCCGGAGCCCGTCAAGTACGGCGACGTCTTCAAGGTCTCCGGCCAACTCGCTTCGAAGCCCATCGCCCCACAGGATGCCGCGGCGCTGCAGGCGGCGGAGACTGCCGTCTACGGCCATACCATCAAGGGTGGTCCCGCCTCGGTCGTCCAATCAGCCGCCGACTTCAACGAACGCCGCGGCGTGGTTGGCCACGACGACATGACCGGCGCCGTAAGAGAGCATGGCGCAACCATCGCCGAAGCCAATATCGGAGGCTACCGTGTTGTCACCGAAGCTATTGGCGGTCAAGTAAGTTTTGTAATTCTTGAGATTATTGGTAAATTTATGTGCCTCATTTTTAGTGGTTGTATATAATGTAGGTGGTGGGGCAATACGGTCTGCCGGTGGGAACGCAAATTGATCAGTCTAAATCGACACTGGCGGGTGAGGCTGTCACAATTGGAGAGGCACTGGAGGCAGCAGCTCTCTCCGCGGGAAACAAGCCGGTTGACAAGAGTGATGTTGCTGCGATACAGGCGGCCGAGGTTCGCGCCACTGGGCTTGGCCACGTTGTGGCTGGGGGCGTTGGGGCTGAGGCCCAATCCGCGGCTGCACACAACATGCAGGCCACCAGGGATGAGAAGAAGACCATCCTCGCCACCAGGGATGAGGAGAAGACCACGCTCGCCGATGTTTTAACTGTAAATTTGAATCTGAAAATCAGATTAATTTGGTTTGATTGTATCTTATTCCGTTACGCGTGATTTATATTTTTGCAGGATGCGAGTGAGAAACTGGTGGGTGATAAGCCGGTGACAAGGGAGGATGCGGAGGCGGTCATATATGCTGAGGCCAGGAACAAGGATGATCTATCCACCAACCCCGGGGGCGTTGCTGCGGTTGTTGCCGCAGCGGCAAGGCTTAATCAGAAGTGACTTCGTTTTTAGAAGCTTGTTTTGGCGACATATGTAAATATGGTGCAACCTTTGCTGCTGGTGTTGTACACCTTTTTCTACTCTACTAAATTACTGTACAACTGCCTTTCTTATATAAATGGACTTGCGCATGAAATGGTCCGTGACTAAAACACTTGAATCACATAAGCCTCACTCATCTGTTGTAAAAGCCCGAACTTTCGTATCTTATTATTGTTACTATTATTATTATTAGCCTAAAGAAAAAGCCTTATTATTGTTACTATTATTATTATTAGCCTAAAGAAAAAAAACATATAAGTGATGGTTGTAGTATTTAAAACCTACCCTTTACGTTTATAGAGAATTATAAATAATAGTTGCTTTGTTCTCAAACGAACATTTCAAGTATTTTAAGTACTATTAAAGGATTAGATCTAAATAAAAAGTTCATACTGTTGTCTGACATATCCATCCGAAGTCTGATAAAATTCTATTATATTACAATTAGAGAGAGACGTGCAAGTCTCGGACAGTCTGTTTGACGACAATGCTCGTATCCCAACGAAGTCCAACACAGTCACCAATATCCCCAAATGATGTTCCTACATAATATGGGAAGTTAGTAGAAATTATAGTTAATGTCCGGATCAAAATATATAGTAATATGGATTAGAGAAGACTTCATTTGGGAGGATTCACACATCATAACAAATAAAATAATGAGGAGCTTGCAAGTGAGTAGTATGCATATAATTTCTCAAATTCTTTTACGCCAACATGTCATATTTTTGCATTAAATGAAAATATCATCACAAGATTTGCTAAAAGCAATGGATGGAGCAGATCATGCAAAAAAAAAAAAAAAAGCAAGATATCAGACCTCTGCAACAAGATATCAAATCTTTGAAAAAGGTTGCCTATATCCAACTTGCCATACAAGGCTAATATATCTATAAATAGAAACAAAATTCTTTTCTTTCTTCCTCTCGATCACCTTCACAATACTCCTACAAAGTTACCTTGAAACTTATTCACACACAAAATCAGCCTTGTACAACATCAAATTAACTTGCTAGTGAAGATAGAGTAAGATACCCAAAATCCATCACAAACTTGGAAGATATTTTAGGCAGTTAAGCCTTCCACAAGTAAAACCTCCCCATGTTAAAACCCCCTCCACTTGCACAACAACTTGCAAGAGAAGAGTCAGTACTCTATATAAACCCCAAATATTTCCATTTTAAGCAACACATCGCTGTCAAACACATTCTCTTCATACCACATCACTCACATAGGATAGAGTAGTACAAGGAAGAAGAGTTGAAGAGGAAGAAGAGTTGAAGATAATTGTAGGATGAAGCCTACAATCAACAACACGTTTTCCACCTATCATCAAGGTAAACATCCAAACCATTTCTACTTTCTTTCATACACATACATACATCCATAATTTGAAAGTAGAATCTGCCCAAGTAACATCAACAAATACACGTCAAGTTTAACATCATCTTCCACCACTAAGCCATCCATAACAGTAAGACAAATGCCCCAAAATCACCAAATTCATGAAATGAAAGGAAGGAAGCATACACTCTAATGACTAGTTAATTGGAAAACTTATCTCACGCATACGAATCTGCTGGATTTCCGGCGAATGGACTTAGACAACCCATCGACACGAGGACAGCCCCACAACCCCGATATGTCACCGATTCAATGATTTCAAGACCTTTACAAATCTACAAGTTAAAAACACCAAACTGAAATTCAAGATTTAATCTTTAGAAATAAAACAAAAGGGGGAAATGATAAAATTGGGCATTCCTTACCTTTCGGGAGTTCGGCGAGGAGGCGGCGACTGTGGTGGCTTCGGGGGAGCTGCTCCGGCAGCGCGAGGCACGAAGAAGAAGCGGCGAAGCCGCTGCCTGTGCATGCACAGCAGCGGCAGCGGCAAATCGGGAGAGAGGGGGGCTGAGGCGCTACGTAGCAGCGGTGATCGGTGATGGCGGCGGATCCCGAGGGAGAGACGTAGAGGGCCACGACGGCGAGCGGCCGCGCAGACAGCAGCGGCGGCGGCGTGAGCAGTAGACGAGAGAGGGAGGAGCGAGAGGGAGAGAGAAAAGAGAAGGGACGGACGGAGGAGAGAGAGAGACCGCCGGAGGAGGAAGAGGAGGAGGCGACGCGCCGGAGGGAGGCTGGCCGACGGTCAGCAGCAGGCAGGAAGGAAAGAGCTCTTTTCTCTTTTTTGTTAGTCTCGATAGAACGAGGAAGGAGAAGAAGGAATGAGTGGGTTCTTTATTCGAGCTAATTATTTAGTGATTTGGGCCTAGAAAAAAGGAATTGAATGTAAGCCCAATTTTAATTGGTGCTGCACTAAATAAATAGGGGTTAGGCCCAATTTTTGAATTTAAATTATTTTGGGTCTAAAATAAAATGGTTAAGTAAGCTAAGATAATTAGTTGTGATCCGAGTTATTATAGTTTTGCGTAAAATTTGTAGCAATGTATGAAGTATCAATTTAGTCGAAGCCCGAAAATAATAGAAGAAGAAACATCAAATAATATATGAGTTTTAGATGTTTTAAAGGATAAGCGAAGAATGAAATGGGTTAATTATGAGGCATGCATTCCTATTAAAGTTTAAGAATTTCTTGAAGTCTGATTAGTATATCATATTATATTGTTTTGTTTCCAAAAAGGTTACCTTTGCAAGTTAAAGTCCGAACGAGAATTTCAAGTTAAGAAAATTCAACGAACGATGTGAGCTTTCTTATACTAAAAGTACAAATTATATTTTGTGAAAAACTCGAACACATGTTCGTGATTTTAATGATGTTGTCTTGCCATAAATGTTTTGTGTATGATGTCTATCTGTTGGCTAAGGCCAAGTGAATTATGAATGATGATATATAAGTCGAATTCGGGTCCCAGTGAGGGTGGTGTCCCCGCTCGGACTAGTGTACACGGGATACCTCTGGCCGTGAACGGACGGCAGAGAAGGTGACCGTGGAAGGTGGCCACCTTCCCGGCACAAGGATACCTCTGTCATGATGGCCAGGGAAGGTGACCGTATGAGAACACCATCTCATCGGCACAAGATGATCAGATATGGCTAAGTACAGGAAAAAGGGGCTGCAGCCCAATGTGAATAATTTTAGTAAGCTCAGGTCTTTTCAATAAAACCCCTGAGTGTTACTGTGATGATGGCTTGACAATATTTTTAAATGTATATGTGTATTTTTCGGCAATGTGTTCACTGAGTACTTTTGTACTCAGCCCTGCATATATTTCTAAATATGCAGGTTAAGCGGTGACGACGAGGGGCGATGTTGAGCAAGGATGACGAATGTGTTTCCATTTGATAAATGCTTGGATGCATCGTGTCTTCATACACGGTGTCATTCTCTCTTGACTCTTCCGCTGCAATGTAAATAACGAGCTTATGTTCCTTTGTGTCATGCACTCTGATATATTTTGCCAGTTATTCCAATTTAATTTCATTCATATCAGTTTTGCCAAGATTCCCCTTTCTCCCCCGCTTCTTTAATCCTTCCCTAGTCGCGATAAACCGTGTTTGCTATCCTTAGCAGAGTGCGGTCGTGACATCTGTACTCCATTCAAATAAGACATTAGCCTCATTAGAGCATCTCTGTCCTTGCTCTTAAATAACAAGAGCGGAGGTGGGCACTAACCCACTTTTACTTCTTGTCCTCAGGCAAGGGCACACATCCACAAGTTCAAGGATCCCACCATTCTATTATTTAATTTAAATGTTTCAATTACTACAAACATTTCTACAATATAAAAATTACTTAACTAAATTCTAAAAAATAAAAATTACATAATTAAAATCTTAAAAAATAAAAATACATAATTAAAATCTTAGAAAATAAAAAAATACATAATTAAAATTCTATAAATTAAAAATTACATAATTAAAAAAATCTCCGTGGAGGACTATTAAAAAAATATATAATTAAAATCCTATAAATTAAAAAATTACATAATTAAAAAATACCTCCGTGGAGATTAGTCCTCTATTCCTAATGTGACCTCCTAAAAAATAAAAATATATAATTAAAATCTTAGAAAATAAAAAAAATACATAATTAAAATTCTATAAATTAAAAATTACATAATTAAAAAATATCTCCGTGGAGGACTAAAGAAAAAAATACATAATTAAAATCCTATAAATTAAAAATTACATAATTAAAAAATACCTCCGTGGAAGATTAGTCCTCTATTCCTAATGTTCTTCGGAGATCCGGTATCATTGGGAAAATTGAAAAATAAATTAAAAGTGTGTAGAAATTGGATATAATTAATTGGGAAGTGGAAAAAAAATATTTAAAATTGATTTTTTTTAATTAATTTTGAATTTTTTTTTAAAATAAAAAAAATCTATGCCGTTGGCCAATCGCAGCCCGCCACGTAAGTCTGCTCAGCGGCACGGACGTGCTCTTATTTAAGAGTAGCAAGGACGATGAGCATCCTTGCCAGCAGGACGGACAACGTTACCGCTGCGGATGCTCTTTAAACAACCTATTTTCTAGACGTATAAATAACAAAGAAAGCACTATTAAAAATTTACAAGTGGAAAATATTGTTTGCACCATAGCTTTTTGGACAAAAGAATTTATGGACACATAATAGAGTCCGACTGTTTATTGGTCCTACAAAACCAAAATAATCTGTGAAAGTCGCTCTAACTAGCTGTTGAGTTAAATCACTAGTGTTTCCCACATAAATAGCGACAAAGGAGATGCTACAATTCACAGGTTAGTCTTGTCGAGCCAAATACAAACAAAAAAATATTGAAGGAATTAAGAAACTCTATCCCAAATGTAATTCAAATAAATTAAAGCAGAAGGAAATCAACTTTCAATACTATTTCAAAGGAAGCTGAGTTTAACTAGCATT
Source organism: Salvia hispanica (assembly GCF_023119035.1). NCBI lineage: Eukaryota > Viridiplantae > Streptophyta > Magnoliopsida > Lamiales > Lamiaceae > Salvia > Salvia hispanica. Next base: position 13,639,592 of record NC_062966.1, read on the forward strand.
AACGATCACAAACATAGCAAGTACTCGGTGAATCAAATTATAAATTCTATTGGCTTGTCGTCCTACGTGACAAAACTAAAGCAGCATCAAAAACTCAAATCCTCAACAATACCAATCTCAGATAATATATATGTGATAAGCCAAGAAATACATAATAATGACAGAAACTGAAGATTCTCATCGCTTCTTTGAGACACCAACTGTCTTTCCTCTGCGACCAGTAGTCTTAGTGTGCTGCCCACGCACGCGAAGGCCCCAGTAGTGACGCAGACCACGGTGGTTCCTGCAGGGATCAAACAGGAGATGCAAGCATAAGACGAAGAAGAAGAAGAACCACTTGTAAATACCAAAGAAAGTGCATATTTGTAGAATCTGACCTGATCTTCTTCAAACGTTCAAGGTCATCCCTGAGCTTCATGTCCAAGGCATTGGAAGTCACTTGAGAGAACTTCCCATCCTTGTAATCCTTCTTCCTATTCAGAAACCAGTCTGGGATCTTGAATTGGCGGGGATTGGCCACGATCACCATCAAGCTATCTATCTCAGCAGCAGAAAGCTCACCAGCTCTGTTCAAGTTATAAATCAAACAACTTTAACACATATTCGGAAAGGTAAACAAGATACTTAAAATAAGTAGGCAAAACTTCCTTCAAACAGACAATCAAATCAAATGAATTACTCAAAATAAAAATATAATCAATGTGAATACGGTATAAAATTCACAGGAATAAATATGAATCTATCTAGAAACGATATATATAAAATCATATTCATTCGCTATTGTTCACCAATAAAGTAGTACTAACATTTTGATACCTAAAGCATATAGCAACTGCAATCATTCAATGAAATAATGGTTGTGGAATTTCTTATCAGGAAGCTCGTTGCTACACTATATCAAAGTTCAATCGATTACGAAATTCAGAATTTGCAATTATTCTTCCCCTCTACTATGAAAAGGGGCAATAAAACGAAACTAGCTATTTCAATTTGCAATAGACATCACAAATTCCAAGTAAAATTAAATCGAAAAGAAAGTACCCTATGAAGAGAAAGTATTGAAAACTAAGACATTCAATTAGGAGTGAAACCTCTTGTTCATGTCGATATCAGCTTTTTTACAGACAATGTTGGCGAAACGTCGCCCAATACCCTTGATCGAGGTCATGGCGAACATGATCTTCTGCTTGCCATCGACATTTGTGTTCTGCACACGCAGAATGTGCTGGAAATCCTCGTTGGCAACAAGCGACTGCAAAAAATGAAGAGTTAGCAAAAATAAAATACAGAAGAATCTGTAATTGGAGAAGAATATAGCGATTAATCAAACAGAATCCCGGTGTGATTTTTACAGACGAACCATTGCACTGGACACTGAGCCGGCGAAACTCCGATTGAGAAATTCAAAAACCCTAATCTGGTGCTTACATTGCACTCTCCTATTTATACGAACCCTAAGTCCATATGTTTGGGCTGGTAATGAATTGGGCCGAAACATCGGCAGAAAATATGGCGATAATTAAAATTTAACCAATATTAATTAAATTTCCAATCATAAATTATAAATTGAATGATTATAAATTACATCCAAACCCATTTAATTAATTTAATTAAATAAAATCTCAGGCTAGTAGTAATAAAATCTCAGTATACTACTATAAAATAAAAGCCTAACGTTGGAACAATTTATAACAATAATTTTTCGTTCAACATATGTTAATATTTGTCCAATGGATTTTCCATTAGCATCATTGGCTAATAAAATGTCGATTGATTGGTATACAATACTATAAATTTTATATATCATTTGAAGGTTTATTTTAATTTATTATTTATTTTATAATAAATGACATTTAAATACCATGTAACCAATTGTTGAAATTGAAAATAATTTGTATTATCTGCCTATATAAATGACTTTTATTGTATTTTTGTAAACACCACTTATTAAATATGTAGTCCATAATGAAAATTCCGCTTTCTCTCCCCCTTTCGTTCTCTCTCTTTGTTAAGCATTTTATCGGCATTTTTCTTCATTCTCCTTCAATGAAGAATTATCCATCATTTTCTTCTCCATTTTTCACAAGCATGCCCTAGTCGATGATGGAGTTTATCTCTTTATCACCTCTCTTGCCTATCCACGTGATGGAAGTCCGATATGTTATTCCTGCCCACACGTGAGGGGGCGTGTTAAAACTATTAAAATCTTGTCCCATATTGACTTAGTGATGATCATATCTCATCCATACAAGGATGGATAATCCTCCCCCTTACAAGTCCTTTTAAGGGGTGGGTGACTCATTTCTAATTCCAATTTTGATTAAGTTACTTTATTAAAATATTTGAAGATGTTACATTATAAACAATTTACAATACAAAATATTATGTCACCATCATTGTGCTAATAGTTAGGGATGACAGATCGTGCAGAATGGGATGATACCGGGTCAACCTGATAATGAAAAAAATGGGTGATGAATGGAGTATTTATGTATGAGTTTGGGATGAATTAGAGGACAAAAATTAATAAAAATTAGAAAGAGAACAAACGGTAATTAAACAGCAATATTTGAGGAAGTTAAAAATTTTATTTGTTTAATTTTTTTTTCAATTTAAAAAAATCAAAATATTTAAAACGGCCAAAACGATCATCCCTTAACCATTCCGTCCTAGCAGGAAAGGCCTGCGCTGATTATAGGATACTATTGTGGATGCTCTCATAGGCACTCAGACCCTGTCTGCCACCTGCCTTTCATAAAATGGTCATAGCCTCCCTCTCATAGAGAAATAGAGAATTAAATTTCACCTAATTTTAAGAGTAATCCGAGTAAGATTTTCAATGCAAAGTATAATAATGAAACAATTTTGCAAAATGACTACTAGTAATAAATAAATTGAATGTGTGTATAAGTTGACCAAGTGTGAGGATGTCAATCGAGTTAGCCCAGCAGATTTTGGGCCAACCCTACTCAGGATGCAGGTGCAATACTAACCAATTTCAAAACAACAAACAATGAAGTCATGAATCAATTCCGAAAGAATAATAATCTAAGATGGATGGTAAATTTGATTCAACACAGCTTTCAAACATGAAAGTAACACCTCAAAATTTCTGCGCCACTTTAACTAAACATCATAAAAACTAACGCTCTTATGATATTCTTCAAGAATGCAAAAAACAAAATACATAAAATGCTAAAGTACTTATTTCTTCTTTCCAGCCTTGGCAGCATCTCCAGCCTTCGTCTACACAATGATGTAAAACCAATGTTAGCATTGCAACCGGATCGTGTCAATATGAGGTCCAACAGAAGAAAATAAAGACAGGAGTTTTTCATGTCTTGTAGGTGAGTACAAAATTTTAGAGGGCTAATCACAGTGAAAGGACACTCATACCTTCTTGACACCACGGATCTTCTTCGCTCTGTTCTTGCGTTCTTTCATTTGCTTCCTTGACTTCTCAATCTTGGTGTCAAGGCCATTCTGAATTCCAAAAGTGAGTAATGTTAGATATAGGAAACAATGACTTAAATCCAACATAGATAGAGAAACCAATAGCCTGTTAAACATGACTTATGCTCTGATTTTGGATGGAGTTTACATGTTTGAAAATGAGAAAAAAAAAATCTTAGAACATACTTAGTCTGTACATCTTTGAAACAATATAAAGTAATTGCATCATAAAATTCTCAGACAAAAATAACTAAAATATGTTAATCCTGGTTGCAAAAACAGGTTTATAATTCAATGATTGAAAATAAAATAATAAGCTACACACCCATCAAATAATACACAAAATTACACCACCTGATAAGAAAATGTTTATTAGTTTAACTGACAGTGCTAAAGCTATTAGCTAAACATTTTCCCAAACTGATATAAGCACAGATAAAGAAATTAAGTTAAATAAAATAGATAAATTACCCTGATTAGTCTGTATTTTGGCTCAAATTTCTTAGCATTTTCTACAGAATCATAAATCAAGCCAAAGCCAGTGGATTTGCCACCACCAAAGTGTGTTCTGAACTTGAACACAAAGATGGCATTTGTATCCTTAACCTCGTACATCCTAGCCAACTTCTCCTTCAGCTCAGCCTTCAACAAAGCAGAGATATATAAGATAAGGAACATACTTCCTAGATATACATTCTTGTTTTCAAATAGCTATGTTGTTAAAAAATCCTATTACTTCTCATGCTCCATTAACATATTCTTTAACATAAGAAGATAAATGAAACACTATTGCAAATCAATTGAACTGTTATCGTCTCACCAAACAAACATTAGTCAAAAATATGTATTCTCTCCTTATCCAAATCGAGCTATTTTCGTATGACATCATAACAGTATACCTAATTACATAGTATTTCTCTAACATCTATAAACACTAAAAGAATTGCTAGCATACAAATATATGTTTATAATACTTCTGAGCTAAATAATGTAGCAAAAACAAAAATAATGAAGGTAAATCAACAATGAACAATGTAATAAAAAAGACAGACCTTGGAAACATTAGCTCTTCCTGGATGCAACACATCGATGATGAATTGCTTCCTCGAGAGGAGGCGATTTGTCATGAACTTCCTTGTTCTAATTGTGACAGCCTTGTCCGCCATTTTCCTGCAAAAAATTACAGACATAGATTCGAATAAATGTGTCGATTAACTAGTAAAGGAATGCAAGATGAGTCGTATTCGAAGAGAAATACGGTGTAATTAGCAGATTCACGCCGTGCTTCGCCGCTTGGATAGGATGTGATTCTGGCTGTGTTGGCGGTTTTCAGAGAAGGGGGGAGCTTTGACCTTAACATTGGGGTTTTGTAAACGAAACGCCATGGGCTTAATTGGGCCCAATTCTACTGTCAATGTATATGGCATGGCCAACCAGCCCAAATGTAGTAATAATGCCACTTTTTAGAATTGAATCGTATTCATAGAATCAGAGTATTAAATAATTTCTCTAGTTTTATCGTCCTCAGATTATTGCGGGATTATATGAAGCCATGAATAAAAAATACATTCATCGCTACAATGTAAACATTTAGGTATATTATAAAATTTAAATATTTTTATATACTAACTCCACCATGAGGCTTTATATTGCTAACTATTTAAATTGTTAACTTTGTTAGCTCATCAATGCAGTGTATTAAAATGTCAATACAGTGACATTAAAATATCAACACAATATATTGAAGTTCAACAAAATATATGTTGACATTTTAATGTCATCGTATTGACATTTTTAATACATTGCATTGATGAGTTAGCGAGTTAGCAACTTAAGAAAGTTAGCAATTGATCACCCCCAACTCAACCTATTCTCCATGCTAAAATTGTCTTGTTTTCAAATACGAAACTAGATATTTACATACCGAAATTTATGGAATAGTATAATATTATTAAAATATTTAAATTTTTAGGAGTATAAAATATTTTATAAATTTTTAATATAAAATATTTTATAAATTTTTACGAGACGCTAGATAATAGTATAATTAACAAAATTTCAATAAATTTTCATTTTCAAATTCGCTCATGAATCACAAATTAAATTACTATTTTATTCGAACTATTTTATTCCAAAATCAATAATAAATCAAATTACAATTCAGAAATCACTACTATAATTTCATTGAAAAAACAAACAAAATGAAAATTAAATAAAGTAGCGAGCTCTAAATTCACTATTCCAGTATTCCTAAACAAATGGTCATCTAATCAATTGAAAAATCAACACTTATTTAATGGAGTAAAAGTTTAACAAAATTCGAGGAGGTAAATAAAAGCAGTTTAAATAGAAAGGAGAGGGAAAAGAAGATGAATTACTGAGCATTCAAATTGGGACGGAAACATAAAAAAAGAACTAGCTGAACTCGAGAAAAGGGAAAGCGTAGTTTATCTGTAGCCTCTCCCTTTTTACCTCCTAACTTTGCCTTTGTAATTTTTTGGTTCTTCGCATATTCCCTTGAAACTTCCTCCCCTGTCTCATCATCATAACATTTCTATCTCACAGACACTCGAGAGCGGCCATTACAGGGTACTGATCAGTGCTGGCCAAGCCCCCACTGGAGCAACGACTTAACCTGGGGGTGCATCCACATATTTAGTTTAAACCCTTCTATTGAATCAAAGTAGTCCGGAACCACTTTCTAGTTTCTATCACAAAGATCCAGCTTTACACTTCTTTTAAACATGCTAAACTTAGTCATCCTTGGGAGCAGCCATCAATAGAAGCTTCTCCTCAGCTTGTTTCCCTTCCGACATCATCTCCTCCGCTAACAGCGACTGCAGATCACTACCGTTGGCTAGGCTGTTGAACTCCACAGCTTTGGAAGGCATTGTTGGATAGCGTCGTTGGGCAAATGTCATCAGCCTTTTGATAGATTGTAAATACTTACGAGTAGTCTCATCGTTCATGACGTGTGCCACACTGTTGGTGTAAATCTTCTCACGCGCAGAACGTTCGTGGATACCAACCATAGTCACTCCAATGGGCCAGGGTGCATTCCCGATGGCCATTTTGATGTAGTGATCCATTGCAGCTAGGTAGTCACGTTTCATACAGCACTTGACGACAATCATCAATGCTTGCCGGATATCATCAGGAAGAACCTACAAATGAGGGAAAAAAAGCAAACGAAAGTCATTGATTTCCACTCCCGTGTTTATACTGAAACAATCAAGCCTAGGCATCAATGAAAAACTCAAATGCATAAAATGAAAGAAGAGGTGTAATCCTATCCTAAGTCCTAACCTAACCAGTTTCTCCTCTGTTCATCACCATTGCACATGATGACAATACAATTTGAAATTTTGATGCATCAATTAAAGCCTAGATAAATCATTCACTCAACACTCCAACAAATCATCAATTCAAAATGTATATAAACAGGCTCATTTAAATATGAAATTGAAATCAGAAGACTAAACATTACTGAATTACCACAACAACTCACCTTCTTTCTGCAGAACTTGAACAATGGACTCAAATAGCGAGCACATTGCTTAAACGTCGCCACCATCGACTTCCCTTTGGCAGTCCTCTTCTCCGTCTCGGTCATCTCACGAAGCTCCTGATTCCACTCATTCAACAACTTCTTGAAAAACACCAGAATCTTATCCTCATCGCACAACTCCTCAAAATTCGCCTTCATTCTCTTAACATCCTTGTCGTGATCAGCCCCGGACGATGCCCCGTCTCCGCTGAGATCCTTATCTCCATCCCCACCGTCCTCATCATCGCCAGCATCCTCCCTCGACTTCCTCTTCCGATCACTCACAATCCCCGATTTCTGCCGCTTCTTCAGCTCCACAATATCCCGCAGGAAGTCATTCGTCTGCCCTTCCGTGATATCGTCGTCGACCTCGAAAAGCCCCGTCTTTAGCACGTACTTCAGGCGGTCGAGCCTCGCCTCATCGTCTTCGCCGAAGAGCGTCACCGGCTGTTTCAGGAACCGAAGGCGGCGGATTACCTCCTGCTTCGGCAGATTGAGATTGTCGATGTTTTGCTCCTCGATTAGGGATTTAGAGGAGGAGGAGGAGGATTCGGTGTTAGGTTTGGCGTTCTCGGTGTTCGGATTAGGGTTTGACGATGATTTCGGATCCTTGCTGTGATGATCTTGCTGCAGCTGCTTCTGGCGGAGGGCTTTAGCCTCGGATTCGCGCTTCTCCTCCTCCCGCAGGCGCTGGAGGCGTTTCTGCTCGATTTCCGAACGCTTGAAAAACTTCTTTCCGCCGACGTCCTGCGCCAGACTTTGCTTTTTCTTCATCAATTCCTGCTTCAGAATATCCATGATTCTGATTCGATTTTCAAAACGAACCCTTCGCTTCGGTGAATTGCAGATTGTTGCAGATTGGGTGATTGCTCTAGGGATTTATTCTGGTTGGATCGGAAAAATTCAATTTTGGGTGAATTTGAAAGTAAGGTCGATGAAAGGGAATAAACCTTCTCTTATTCGAATAATTTTATGATAGTACTCCATTTTAAACTTTAACTAGTATTACATTATCTTATTATCTGTGCTATGCATAGATTAATATATTTTATTTTTAATTTTTAATTTTTAATTTATTAAATAAAATTAGAATTAATATTAATACCGAATAATATGAATAATAATTCTAGTTATATAAGAATAAAAAATCTATACAAATCAACAATAAAGCATAATAAATTTGAAACAAATCACATAGTAATATAATGTTTAAACATTAAATCATGAAGTAGGAAGATAAAAATCTATTACAATAAAGAATTAAACACAATGGATAATTATTATCATTTTTTTAAACTTCTTTATACACTACATTAACTTTAAAATTAGCCAATTGTAATTTCAACATAAATTTTTTAACATGGATCAACTATAAAGTAACATAGATGGACTAAAAATCTAATCATTACTATTGAAAAAAAATATTATAATTATTAAAAATAAAAAAAATGGTGGTAACATCAATCTAAAAAATAAAACATAGTGATGGATAAAAATGGACAGAAAGAAACAAAAAATATAACTAAAAAGAATTAAAAATACCAATAGATCATATATTATTAAAAACAAATATGAAAATTGATATATAAAAATGAATGAAGAAAAACAAAAAATATAATTAAGAAAATGTTAAGAAAAAAAATATAATTAATAAAATGAAAAGGAACGAAAAATAATTAAAAAGAACAAAGTTAGCCAAAATGTTGAACTCCATTGATGTGCAGCAAAATGTTGCTCTTGTTTGTTGAATAATATTGGCTTGGAATATGGAAAGGTGATTAAGTATGGGATGAAAGTGGGAGCAAGATAGTGGTTTAGTGGTGCCACTCACTCCCATAACCTCCCTCAATATTTTATATTAGGATTATATATTTATTAGAATTAATTTCTAAATTTAATATTAATTGCATTTACATCCCTTAGCATAAAATGATTACTCAAGCCTCCTAAAACTCCTATTTTATATATTGTATAGATTTACTACTCCACTTATTATATACTCGAAGCGGATCACTTACTCCAACAATCAGTGTGGATCACCTACACCTTTTCCTGCACTATTTCCTACTCCACCCCTCACAAACATTTATAATGGGCCCATCATCATATTTTATGTTTGTGAGGAGTGGAGTAGGAAATGGTGCAGGAAAAGGTGTAGGTGTTCCTCATTGTCCAATAATGATGCACCAATCCGACTTCACACTCACAATAAAGTAAAATGAACACACCATCACTTATTAAAATTGCTCATGTTTATAAGATTATTTTATTTTGTTGTGAGTGTGAAGTATGAATAGTGGAATAGGTGATCCGCTCCTGTATATACTAATACAAACTAGTGAGGATCACATATGTCATTTCCTACTCTATCTCCTACTACATACACTCAAACATGATAAGAATGTAGTAGAAGATGGAGTATGGTGTAAGAAATGGCATAGGTGATCCAAGCTGAATAGTACTCCCTCCGTCCCAAGGAAGATGACCCCTTCATTAGGCGGCACGAGATTTTATGCAACTTTATTTTGTGTGTTGAGAGAAGAGAGTAAAGTAAGAGAGGGAGAATAAAGTAGAGATAAAAGTTTTTCCATTTTAAGTAATGGGTCATCTTAGTTGGGATAAACTAAAAAGGAAAGTGAGTCATCTTCAATGGGACGGAGGGAGTACTAATTTAACTTTAACACTAAGAGCATCCGCAACGCGGACTTCCCGCCGGACGTTCGACCGGCGTACCGGTCGTCCGCGCGGGACGTCCGCCATTAGGCGTGGGAGGCGAGGACGCGGACGTCTGGTGAAGACACCGCTCATCCACCGCCATTAACAAAGTAAAAATGTTAATAATAGAGATTTCGAAAAAAGGGGCTCAATACGCAGGCCTTTCGAAATTTAGGATTAATTTCGTACGCCTTTCAAAATATGGGATCGTGGCATGCGAATTTTTCGGAACAGGGGATTTTTGAGTTTTTGTCTATTTTCTTTCTTTTTTTCTTATTATTTCTCTCATGATATTTATAAATTGACCGAATTGCCCTCTATCATTTTCACTAAAATTTTAACACTGTTTTTTATTACAATCCTGTTTTCACCCAAAACACCGCCGCCTCCAAATGATTACCCATGGGAACCTGAAGTTCGAGAACCTCATGCTCGATGAGAACATGAGCCCTAAGAAGACTGATTTCAGGTTCGAGGATCTCCGGACATCAGACGACACGTTGTGACGATGAGGCACGGCGGCTGGCGAGGGAGTTCGAGCAGCGACGATGCTGTGTCGTGGCGAATTTGAGAGGGCTGACGGCGCTGAGCACCGAGAGGATGACACTGGTTGTCAGCGAGGCGCGACGACGTCGCCTGAAGCGAGCGATGGAAATGTTTGGCTGTGCAACAAGAGAGAGAAGAGATAGTCAACGGATTTTAGCTCTCTAAATTTTAGGATGGATGGGGGTTGCAATGAGAGAAGATGGAGGTGTCCAGTTGCTTTTGAAATTAGGATGCCGAGGGAGATAGACGATAGGTGCTAAGGAGTCTCCGGAGACGGTGGCGGTGGACGGTCTCGTAACCAGAAGAGGCGGCGCCCTGGTGATGCGAGGACGCGTGGTTGCATCGAGCGACAGTGGCTAAGACATGCGACTGCAACAGCGTGACTGGAGGCTCCGGCTGGTCCGTGGGCAGGGGATAGAGGTGCGCAGCAGCCGCTTCGATGACGACGTGAACAAAGAAGAAAGAGAAAGACTGAAACTTGGAGGCTGCGCGTGAGGGTAGACAATTGCTAAACTTTGGAGCTAACTTTTTTGTGATTTGGGTGAAAATAATTGGAATAAAAAATTGCAGTGAATAAATTAGGGGCAATTTAGCCAATTTATAAATATCATAAGAGAAATAATAAGAAAAAAGACAAGAAAATAGATAAAAATTCAAAAATCCCTTATTTCGAAAAATTCGCATGCCACGATCCCATATTTTGAAAGGCGTGCGAAATTAATCCTAAATTTCGAAAGGCCTACGTATTGAGCCCCTTTTTCCGAAATCTCTCAATAATAAATGAAAAAAACGAAAATATGTAATCATTCAAAATATTCGACTTTGAGACCATCTTCACGACATCGGTCTCTGGTTTCTAAGCTCCTTCCTCTTCAACGATCCATCTGACAAGCACCATTATGATGCTGTGCATATGATGCATCAGTTATCTTGTATGGGCACAACTTATATCGTTATGTGAATTTCAAATCTCGATGCACCTAACATACATATCACAATACCGCAACATTTCTATATTATTTGAAGCTGAGATATACACAGTAATCATATTTTAAAATTGAAAATTGGGTATCAATGTCATTGTTTATCATCAGTTGTCTGAAATTACATCTTAAAGCATCGGAAAACTCTCTCCCCAAATCAATTTATAATTTAGATGAGAGAGATATGCCTGATGCGTGAATCTAACTATATACGCAGTGAAAAAAATTAGTACAGATGAGTTTATTTAGCTAAGGTTAAAACAAATCATCTATATTTCTGAAAAAAAAGGGCATACCCATCTACATCTGAAAGCTCTTTGGTTAGTTGAAAGGACGTCAAGATTACATGAATTTATTTATTGTCTATACTCTATAAAGTTGGGGATGATCTAAACTATGATAATCAATCGACAATCGATGTCCCCGTGAAATTTTTGCATAAAGCCCAAAACCTTATCTCTATGGCGGAGGAAGAGAAGGAAATGGGGAATTGGGCTTAGTGGTATTTGTTTCTAATATTTAAATTGCTTAGAATTGAAGTGGATCGAGAATTGGGACAACTGTTGGGTTGGGTTTATTTCGTGCATTTGTATGGATTTGTGAGTTTATTCAAGGGATAGTGCTACAATAGCAATGCAAGATAGGAATTTAGTGTACAACAAAGTGCCAATTTCCCTTTGCGACATTTCTGAGAGTAACATTTTGTCAAGAATGGGACAAAAATATGGTGGGTAGTTTTACCAAACTATGAGGCCAGAATCAAGCAAATATAAATATAAATTAGTTTAGAGGTGAAGGAATGTAACATTATGTGATGTGTTAACTAATCAATTGATTTTCCAATTTCATTAATACTATTTTTTGTCATTTAGTTTGCAATATTCTTTAACCAATAAATTTATAGTAGTTATATTTGATTAGCTATATAATAATTAATGTATACTGAGTACAATTATTAGAAGTGTCAGTTTTTAGTATACTAATGTTACTTGATCATAGCATAACATGAATTTTTTTTATTTTTTTAAATGATTAAAGTACTGAATATGATTGCACAGGGACAGAAGATCTGAACCTGGTAATTATTTGCGTAGTTTGATGCTAAATATTAGCCCAATGTACGCAATGAATTGAAGTTTGCAATAAATACTCAAAAAGAGTCATCAATCTAAATGATTTGTTGCAACGTTTACGTAACAGTTATTGCATGATTTGGAAAGCTCCAAGTTTTGTGCTTCAAGCCTTGTCATGACCTTCATTTTTAAAGCTCAGTTCCAACTATTCATTTATGAGACAAACAGCCTCTTGTAATTATTTTCTGCTGCAATCATGCTAAAAAATAATGCTGCAATATAACCTTACAAACTCACAAAACCCATATATTTGAATTTTTAAGTAACAAATTACACCATGTTCTTGTGTATTAACAGAACATGGAATACCCTTGGTAATTACTATAAAAAAAATTAGAACATGGACTAAAATACTGTTTGCAAGGATAATAATTAATTATATTCTGCAATATACTGTAACTGGATTTTTTTTGGATAATCGCATAATTAAAGTAGTACTTACCTTTTGATAATACCAATTACTCGAATACAGTTGCAAATCCAAATGGCTACTGGAGATTGTTATTCATGGATTATGAGTGCAATTTACATAGTTCCATTTATACCATGTTGATGTGATTCATATCGATGTCTCTTAACCTACTGGCATTTACTAGATTAATTAGGCCCCACGCCAAGGTATAATTCATATTTGTCTTGCTACTTATTTAATTTTCAATATTCATTTGGGATACAATAAATTGATATTCTTGCCACCCTTTACGAATTGGAGGAATACCAATTATACCATTAATTGTACAATTAATACTCGTGGTTTTTTGAATAATGATTGTAATTTTTTTTTTGTAAAACCTTGAGTTATGACTTATGAACATTTAAATTTGTTTAATATCCTCCCATTTTTGGTATAGAAAAAAAACTTCATTAGTTGTATTAATTTATTGCAAAAGTATCACACATTGTATTTTTTTTTTCGGTTACCAAATTCGGTTAACGTTTGGAAATGGCCAATATAAGCCATTGATTAAAGCACAAATAACTTACCTAAGGTATTTTTCAAACAAATAATATACCTAATTGAGCATTACTCCATTCAATAGACGTAATACAACGTGCATTATTATTTGTTGACAAACTCCTGATAACTTAAGTTAAAAAGATCAAATCAATCATTTGTTGCAAAATTGGCAATATAAATAAGGCTAGATCGAGGCTCGATACCAAGTCTTTTTAAAAAAAAAAATCCCATTTTTAAATTTTATTCACTGGCTTGATTAGACAGAGTATGGGGCCCTAATTTAACCATGCTAATTTCATAAATCATTACCTTACTTGAATTAGTTAATAACATAAACTTTTGCAGTACATTAAGAAATAGACACAACAATAAGATTGATATAATGAAATTTTAAGGGTGGAAAATAAAAATATGTGAGAAATACCCACACTATAATACAAGTATCCATTTTAATAAAGGTAGAAAAATATCATAGGACATGCCACAAATTCATTAGCCGGTCAACAGACGGACAACTGCTTCTGAATTCCCAACCGAACTTTTACTCACTTTAAATGTACTTAGTTTTGTTAACCAAACCTTATATTATGCATGGTTACCTTGCTAATATGGATATATATAATTAAAAGCGAATACACTTGCAAAAACTTGACTAGCCAATACACTTGGAAAAACTTTTAGTCAAGTTTGTTAGTTTTTGGTCTCAAATATTATATTTTGCTCTATATTTACCGATTTTGTCTAAAATAGTCAACTGCATTTAAAAGTCTAAACTAGTCCGTACAGTTGCACAAAAAACCTATTTGGTCTTACATATTTTTAGTGTGATAACTTTTGGTCCTAGGTAATACGTTTTGGTCCATATTTTAACTCATCAATCAAGTTAAAAACCCATTTGACCATTAAATATTAACGGAGCCGTTAAATATGAACCAAAATATAGTATTTTAGGCCAAAAGCTAACAAACTTAACGTGTACGTATGGTAAAAAAAATTTTGAACAAATATATGTGACAAATTTGAACTTTAATCTTTTAAAAATCCTAATTATCAATATTCATTAGAGTAGTACCAGAACCCATAAGGTTTCACCAATTACCGCTCACCACGACCAACTCAACACATAGAACACCTCACAAGTACCAGAAATTCTCACAGGAACCACAAGAACACAAGATACTCTCAAATCTTATAGATTCACCGAATAAATCTCCTCCGACTTAGCAAATCAATCAGCAAGGATCGATTTAGTGTTGGACTTCGCAAAGCAACCAAATGAGTTGTTTCTACTGACCGATCAATACTCACTAAACATATGAGAAGAATGATCGGAGAAGATGATCGAAGAAGTTAGAGAGAGAAGTTAAGATTTTAGAGAGTGGGAGAGTGACTGAGAGAGCCAAGGAGTCGAATAGAGTATGTACAGAAGAAACACAAATCAAATTGGACGGCTCAAGCTCACGATATGTGGAGTGACAGATGGCAGCCATCGAGACAACCCAAGTAAGTAATGGGTCAAGAGCAATTGGGCCGAGGTCTTAAAAGAATAAGATGAGGCCATTTCAAAGATAGGTCCAATTACTCTTACAATTCTTACTCATGTTTTATTATAAAATTTATACTCCATTCGTTCCAATAAATATGAAACGTTTGCTTTTCGACACATGATTTTATAGCATTGTTTTGTAAGTAAATAAAGAGAGAGAAAAGTAAGAGATAGGAAAAAGTAGAGATGATGTTGTTTCTATTTTAGGAAATGTTTCATATTTAATTGAACATCCCAACAAGGAAAACATTTCATATTTAATGGGACAAAGAGAGTATACAAATGTATGATCCACATTCCACTAATTTTTTAACCTATGTTCTACTCCATCCGTCGATGAAAAAATGTCTCATTTTGCTATTTTGGAATGTCCATGATTTAAAGTTCCATTTGCTTTTCTCCATTTTAGGTAGGTAGACCCACCATTCAACTTACTTATTACACTTATATTCTACTCCACTATAAAACCAATATACAAAGTGAGGCTCATAATCTACTAACTCATTTCAACATTTTCCTCACAAAGTCAACAATTTCTTAAAACTCTTGTTGAGTCAAAATGGTATTATAAATGATGACAAAATTTTAGGAAGTGATGAAGTATTAGATTATAAATGCTAGTAATGTCACACGACTACAATCTCGCAACTGGTTGAAAATAATAATCTTAGAATAAATGATTCATTGTTCTTGGTACTCTCTCAATAAGTGTCCCACTTTGACCCAACATGAGCTTTAAAAGAAATATAATAAAAATTGGATTGAAAAAGCTAGTAGATTATGTTGGTCCTGCTTTTATATATGAATAGTTTTAATGAGTTACTGAAATATAAAGTGCATAACCAAAAATAGCAAAAAGGAAACGAGACAAATAATATGAGATATATCAAAATAGAAAACTAGAGAATACTGATGGACGGAGTGAGTATAATTTCCATTTATCATTACTCGAACTATCAATTAAGTAAGGGGGTGTTCGGTTGCCAAAATTAAATCTCATGATTAAATATGTATCAGGTTTGGTTCATAAGATTGAACCCTACAACTTAATCCTAGATGGATAATTAGTCATAGCCTCATCCTTCAACTAAAATAATTCTACAACTTAATCCTAGATGGATTCTCATAATTTTTAGTCATGACAACCGAACGACACATAATTAGATCTTTAATCTGCCGTATATCATTAATCTGGTCATGTTCTTTGCGTTGAGCATTTAGTAAGTGAAAACGCGTGTGTAATCAAGTACACAACAGCGCACCATAATTTATTCTACGCTTACTTACCCCAAACAGGCATCGTAAATTCCTGGTATCTTTCACTCAATAAATACAGAATCGATCTATATATATCCACACACGAAACCTCCGCTTCTTCCTCCCACCAAAAAATGACCACTCTCACACTCTCTTCTCTGTAACTGCACAAAATTAAAATCTCCTTCACCTCTCTACCTTCTTCCATGGAGTTGAGCCAGATGACGTTGGAGATTTTCTCCAAGTTGGAGCAAAAGTGGCTCTACCAATGCGACGGCAAAAAGACGCGCCTATTGAGCATCGACGGCGGCGGAACCACCGCCATTGTCGCCGCCGCCGCATTGGTTCACCTCGAAGACCAGATCCAAGCCCGAACCGGCGATTCCGCTGCGAGGATCGCTGATTTCTTCGACATTGCTGTCGGTACTGGAATCGGCGCTCTCCTCGCCGCGATGCTCTTCGCCGACGCTGGCTCCGGCCGCCCGCTCTTCACCGCCAGAGAAGCCGTCGATTTCGTAACCGAGAATCAGAGGGAGATGTTCAGAGCGACGCGCGGCGGTGCCTTCCGGCGGAAGATTCGGTACTCCGGCAAGAGCATGGACGCGGTCCTGCGGGCGGCGTTCCGGCGGAGGAGCGACGGGAAGGATTTGACGCTCAAGGACACGTGCAAGCCTCTCCTCGTGCCGTGCTTCGACCTGAACAGCTCCGCGCCGTTCGTCTTCTCCCGCGCCGACGCCGCCGAGTCGCCGAGCTTCGACTTCGAGCTGTGGAAGGTCATCCGTGCCACGTCAGCCACGCCGTCGATGTTCAAGCCGTTCAGGCTGACCTCGAGCGACGGCAAGACGTCCTGCCTCGCGGTGGACGGCGGATTGGTCATGAACAACCCCACCGCCGCCGCCGTCACTCACGTCCTGCACAACAAGCGAGATTTCTCGTCGGTGACCGGCGTCGACGATCTGCTGGTGCTCTCGATCGGCAACGGCCACTCGAGCAGCCCGCAGACGACTAAGCTCCGCCGCGACGGCGACTGCTCCACGGCGGCGCTCGTCGGCATCGTCCGCGACGGCGTCTCCGAGACGATCGACCAATTGCTCGGCAACGCATTCTGCTGGAATCCGAATGATTACGTCAGAGTTCAGGTAAAAATATCTCTGGAAATCGAAATCACAAATTCATTGACCGCTGACGATGACAACAGCCTAACGGTGTAGACTTTCAGGCTAACGCCGAGGTTTCAAGCGCGGGGGAGGTGCTGGCGGAGAGAGGGGTAGAGTCGCTGCCGTTTGGCGGGAAGCGGTTGCTGACGGAGACTAACGGAGAGAGGATCGTGGGGTTTGTGCAGCGGCTCGTTGCAACGGGGAAGAGTAGCTTGCCGTCGAGCCCGAGCAAAGAAACTCCGCTAGTTGACGGCCGTTAGTTTTTTGTTTTAAAATGCATATCGTGTGTTTGTCTTTTTCTTAATTTCAGTTTTTAATTAGTGGGGCTAGTGTTACTCTCGACTTTAACCTGTATCCAATATAATTAATAATAAAAAGGCTACTGCTACAACTGATTGTTTAGCATCTAATTAGATCCTAATCTCGAATTTTCTTGCTATCGTTAATAATTTACCATTATGTAGTAGTATAGGTATCTTTCTTTGAGGTGGACTAGTTAATAATGATCGAACGGATGAATTCATGATTAAAATTGTGTACTGACACTTATAAAATCGAGTTCATCAAACGAAATTTTATTGTACAATTTCCAATTAATGTGACGAGTGTGTATATTTAATACTCCCGAATTACAAAGACTCGTAATTAATAACAACTCCAGAAATGAAGTAGTACTATATTAATTTTATCACGTCATGTGCTACTTTTTTTTGGGTTAATGTTGATTACATAATTTATAGGGAATGTACAAGCAATTACTGCTGAACATAATGAAAGTAAATTAATTAATTAATTTTTAAACTAATTATCCTGTTTTGGATATCATTAAATGCTGCACATTTAAGCATTTATCTACTTCTGTACCTTTTTTCTTTTCCCGGAAGGTTATACCTCTAAACTAGGTGATTGGTGAAAACTTTAGCGCATATTAATTAGGGCTTGGAAAAAATATCGAAAAAATAATATATCGTTCGTATCGAAAAATAATATATCGTTCGTATCGTATTGAAAAATATCGAAAAATTATCGAATTTTTGATATATCGTAATTTTCGATACGATACGATACTGTATCGTATGTTTTCGATACGATAACGATACGAATTTCCTTATATCGCGATATATCGTTTTATATCGAAAATACGATATATATCGAAATATCGATACGATAACGATATAAAATTTTTTTATATCGAAAGTTCGATATATCGAAACTTTCGATACGATAATGATATGAAATTCTTTCATATCGATATTTTCGATACGATACACGATACAACGTTTTCGATACGATATATCGTATCGACCCACCCCTAATATTAATTACCCATTCAATTATATATAATCAAATCCGAGATATCATTATATTCATATGTTCGGATTTTTATTATAGGTAAATATAATACTTATTAGTTAAAATCTCTATAACAATGTATTTAAACCTCTGATCTTTGTCCCCATGCATTACCAGTTTACCACTCTACTACATCTACAAGATAAACTCACACGCCCACATACACGTCTTCAGATCTTTTTACAGCAATTGCTTGTCACAATTTTAAACTTATTAATTTGAATAATATCTTGAAGTGTCTCAACACTTGTCTTAAAAATTTGGAAAATCTTAACGTATTAATTAAGTGTGTATCCTTTGTAACCAACATTTTTCTAAAGTTTGATATAATTAATCTTGAAGTTTTTAGGGGGAAGTTCCTGTGGTAAATAGTTGAAGCAATTCAAATCAAATTAAACACAACAAAATATATACTACTTCCTTCGTCCCGCTTTAGAAGTCTCAATTGATCAATTTCGGGTGTCCCGCTTTGGGAGTCCCGTTGGGATAAACTAATAAAAAAAACCTACAAAGTAGGTAAAAAAGTGTTAAAAGTGGATCCCAACCTCCACTACAACATTTATTTACTACACACTCAATTAAAAATGGGTCACAACATCCACTATAACATTTATTTATTACACACTCAAACCTTTCTTAAAACATGTGTTCGACTCAACCGGAACTCCTAAAGCGAGACGGAGGGAGTACTATATACTCCCTCCTTCCATAGTAATGGAGGCAAAACTTTTCGGCACGAAGATTAAGAAAAATTGTGTTAGGCGAGTTAAGTAAAGAGAGAATAAAGTGGAAAATGAAAAAAGTAGAGAGATGAAGATAGAAAAAAGTAAGAGAGAGTAAAGTAGGTGTGGAAAAATGTGTTGACTTTTACTAAAAAGGGAAATGACTCTATTACTATGGAACGGACGGAAATAGAAAAACGCTCCTATTACTATGGAACGGAGGGAGTCCTATTTCTATGCATTTGAGGTTTTGATTTATGTGCATAGACTATTAAGAAAGAGCAAACAATTTAGTAACTCAAAGAACAATAATAATATACAACAACACAAATATTTCATGATTTTCAATAGTAAATTAAATACATACATCTTTATGTTAATTTCTTTATTATATACATTTTGGCTAGAAATATTATTTATAGTTACATATCAGCATATATTTACATTACCCAAAACAATTCTTACTTCAATTCAGAACTATTGCATGCATGTTCACACTTCCAACATATTAGTTGGATGAGATCTCACCATTCAAACATTCAATATATTGATCGAAGAAGATTCCCCTCACCAACTAAAGTGAAATTTGTCATAATCGACCATAGTTGATACTATATTATTACAAATTAAAATTTAAACTTAAAGAAAATGAATTGAAGAACAAAATTAAAAGAATCGAAATTGAGAAACATGAATAGTAAAAAGCGTGCTAGAGACAATCTCTAAGTGCATGCATGCCACATCAAGACCATGCACATAAACTCATTACGAAAATTCCCATGAGAAGTGTTACAATATATAAATTACTTATCAAGTAGATCATAATATAAAAGAGAAATAAACAATGACCTAAAGTAGAAACGTTAATGAGACTAACTAAAATTAAATATATTCAACTTATTGAGACCATATTACTCTTTCAGTTTAAGCTTGCAGAATTGTTGTGCATAAAATACCTTAAATCTCTGAATAATTAGTGGTTTATACATAAAAATGTAGTACTTCCTCCATTTCGCCATAGTTGAGGCGAAACTTTTCGGCACAGAGTTTTAGAAATGAATATTGGGTGTGTTAAATAAATAGATGAAAAAGTAAGAGAGAGGAAAAGGAAGAGAGAATAAAGTATAAAGTGAATAAAGTAAGAGAAAAAGTTATCGTATAAGGAAACGACTCAACTATGAAGAAATTTCCCGAAATAGTAAAATGACTCAACTATAGTGAAACGGAGGGACTAGTAAATAAAAACTCATGTAAATGCAAATGAGACATGGCAGTTAACAATGAACATATTGAAGAGGATAGACTGTAAAAAGCTGTCGAGCTGATTAGAAGAATCAAATAAAATCTTACTAGTACTACTTAACAATTTACTAGTATTTGTATTCTTACTACTTTTGCTCTCCACTCCAATTGTACGTGAGTGGGTAGCGATCCTTCTCGTACGAGCATCCACATTTGGATAATTACGACCAAATTCACGATTTTTATATATTCTTCACTAACATCATGGTCTAAAAAAAAATGTACACAATTACTATCTTTATAATACTTCTGTGTTATCTACATCACCGAATTGGTGTTACATTCATTGTTCTATTTGAGATTTAAATTTGTATTTATAAAAAAATATGTCAAATTTCACAGTTTACTCTTACTTTTGTACATAGTGTTAGTTGAGTTGTACACTTTGTTTTTCAATATAGCTCGTAACTGATAGGCCCACTGATTGTTCCATGCTACTTCCTCTGGCACAAATAATTTATTGATCGTGCGTGAGTTTTAAGGAATGTAATAGAACGTAATAGAAAGTATATAGAAAAGTTAGTGGCATATAGATTTTACTTTTATATACTCTACATTAATTTTATGATAAAATATGAATGGCAGAATGTGAGTTCACTATAAAAAATAGTACTCCTAATAAAGTGCAAGGTGATAAATTTTTAGGGACGGATAAAAGTAAAATTAAATGACAAATTTTTAGAGACAAATAGAGTAATTATTACTTATTTCACTCTTGGATTTGTTGTGTTTCTGACTTTCAATCCATGCTCCACTTATATCAATTACGTTTACAATATGTGAGCTAGTATTCATTTATCACTAAAATAGGTATTTATATTAATATATTTTATTTTATTAATTCTTTTTATTATTTCCTTAATCTCAAGGAAGATGAATCCTTCTTGGGCAACACAAAATTTTATGCAGTTTTATTTTATATGTAAGTGGAGATAATAAAGTAAGAAAGATGGAATAATGTATAGACAAAACTGTTTCCTTTTTAATAATGAGTCATTTTGGATGCAGCAACCTTAAAAGGAAAATATGTCATCTTCAATGGGACAGTGTGAGTAGGTTTTTGTACTAATGCATTTTATTTTATTATGTCTTTTAATAATTTTTTTATTTTATTAGGTCTTATTACAAATTTTTTGTTCATTAAGTGTTATACTAATACATTTTAATTTAAGAGGTCATTGGTTGAATTATTTAAAGAACTTCATAATATTCTAATTTTTCTTTTTTATTTATTTTGAATTAATTTAGTTACAATATCGATTCAAAAATTATTTAAAAAAAAGAAAATTTTATTAATAATACACAATATGAATAATTTTTTTATTTTTCTAATGAATTTTAAGTTGATATTGCAGCTGATTAATTTCAAAATAAAAAGGAGAAAAAAGAAAATATGTTACAGCTTTGTGGATAGTTTTAAAATAAACACTTGTAATTCTTGAATGACTAAAGGTCCTTTTTGGTCCTTAACATATGGAGGAGATTTTTTTATTTTGGTCCAAAACCTTATCTTTTGAATTATTTGGTCCTTCACAAATAAAAACGGGTCACATTTAGTCCGAACTGGATGAAAATGGTTAAATTTAACGGTCAACGAATTTTAATTGAATTTTGACCAGATTAAGTTAATAATTAAGTTAATAATTAAGTTAATATTAAATTAAGAATTACACCGGCCGGTCCCCTCTCCTCCGCCGCCGTAGCCGGTCCCCTCACCTCCGCCACCATCTCCGCTGCCGCCATACAGTGTCAACCACGAGCTCTTCATCTGCCTCTCCTCTTCCTCCTCCATGAAACTCTCTGAATCAATCCTTAGCCCCGGCCACCGCTTCCGCCCTAACAAGGCCTCCCCTTTCCTCCCCAAGAAACGCCTCGACAACCTCGAGCCCTCTCCCCCAAAGTAACCTACATCGGCCAAGTCAGAGTCAAATCCAAGAAGAAGAAGAAGAAGACCAACCGCAGCCTCTCCAGCCGAAGGGCCGAGGTCATTTTCAGGAAAATCGAGGCGGCGCAGGGATGGGTCATTTGCCGGTGTCGATCTACGACGCGCTGCGGACGTGCTTCGCGGTGGAAGGGAAGAGGAGAGAGATGAGCTGGTGGTTGATACCGTATGGCGGCGGCGGAGATGGTGGCAGAGAAGAGGGGACCGGCTCCGACGGTAGAGGGGAGAGGACCGGCTCCGGCGGCGGAGGAGAGGGGACCGTCCGGTGTAATACTTAACTTAATATAAATTTAATATTAACTTAATTCTTAACTTAATTATTAACTTAATCCGGTCAAAATTAAATTAATATTCGTTGACCGTTAAATTTAACCATTTCCATCCAGTTCGGACTAAACGTGACCCGTTTTTATTTGTGAGGGACCAAATAATTCAAAAGATAAGGTTTTGGACCAAGATAAAAAAAAATCTCAATATGTTAAGGACCAAAAAGGACCTTTAGTCTTCTTGAATCGATATTTCAACCTCGTTTCCTTTTTGAGTATTTAATTAAAATGTCCTTGTTGATGGCGAGATATGACCAGTTGCTAACTATTTGTTACTCACTCCGTCCCGGATAATTCTTTTCAGTTTTCCATTTCGGTCCGTCCCACATAATTTGTCCCACTTCACTTTTACTATTTTTGGTAGTGAACCCCATATTCCACTAACTCATTCCTACTCACATTTTATTATAAAACTAATATATAAAGGTAGGATCCACATTCCACTAACTTTTTTGACCCACTTTTCATTACAATTCTTAAAACTCGTGCCCGGTCAAAGTGACCCGAATTATCCGGGACGGAGGGAGTAATTGCTAACCGCTAACTATGTCAACAACCTATATTATAAATATCAACATGAAGGCATTTGTATTTCAACTAAATTTTGTTGACTTACAAACGTCCATGTGTTTGCATCTACTTTACATGTCAACACGAAGGCATTTGTATGTCAACAAAACTACTTAGCATTCAAATATCTTCGTGTTGACATCTATAACATACGTTGTTGAAATAATTAGCAGTTAGCAATTTAAGATAGTTACAATCACAAATCAAAATTCCATTGAAATTTCAGACAACTCTACAAAAAGCGAAAAATTGATTAGGGAGATCAGTATACTCAATCATCTTATAATCAGTTTGCCGAAAAATAGCGAGTATTTGTCCCCCTTGTTGCAGAGGCAGGGCCTGATGTGTGCACTTGGCGTTGGGCCTCCAATGGAAAATTTTCAGTTGCAGGCGCTTATGACTTTCTATGTAACGACCCGCCCATCTAGGGTATAATAAATGCGGCGATCGTTAACTAAGCGGACTTAAATGCATCAAAGGTCATAGGCTAGGGTTCCATTTAAAAAGGGATTTAACCAAAGCATTAAATGAACAAAAGAAATAATGTCTTAGCAATGAAATCCAACAAAAGGCTATCGCAATAAATGCTCATTAGAGTTTCCAAAATAGTTCCAACTGTTTCATATCCAAAACATTCCCACGAAATAAAAGTATTCATCCCAACCAAAAGATAACAAGTTTTCATAATATAGCGGAAGCGATCAAGAGACAAGTGAGACTATGTATGGAGACACAACGACACTTAAAGTACCAACAGATCATCTTATTATTTCCTACTCAACACCGCCGCCCGCTCGCCACCGCTCAACCTGCACATAGGGAAAACACATGCAGGGCTGAGTACTTATAATCATACTCAGTGGGCTCATTGCCGAAAACAGTTTTATCACAATTATAGTTATCATGCCATTTTCAAGTGTCCATCGGGGTTTTAACTTTAGAAAGACCCGAGGCACCAAAATATATTCTTTCTCAAATATCACGGTCGCGCAACCATTTTTCTCATCGACGTTTACCATATCCTCATTCTACATGACAAGGACTGCGGCCGCAATCCAGGTCACTAGACCGGCCAACCCGTACGCCACACTCGGTCTAACATTGGTGTACACTAACCCAAGTAGAGTTTGCGGCTCTACAAGGATCCGAATTCGATTAAATCAATAGTGGCATAGCCACGAGGGATAGGCACGACAAAACAAATCAAGGCATGATAACACATATCTCATTCTCATCAATATCAGTTTAGGACAATGTCCTTATTTTAAAAGAAAGCCCACCTCTTCGGCTTATCTCGCAAGTATTCTCTTCTCCTCGTTTATCACGCTGAGAGCGCGAAGTATCACCTTTA
Organism: Salvia hispanica; assembly: GCF_023119035.1. NCBI lineage: Eukaryota > Viridiplantae > Streptophyta > Magnoliopsida > Lamiales > Lamiaceae > Salvia > Salvia hispanica. The sequence goes on from NC_062966.1 coordinate 13,664,453, forward strand.
AATTAGGCGTATCACAAATCAGTTTCAATCATTGATTTCAAATCATGCATGTCTCCCATATTTCCTTTTTTCCCATCGATTATTTTCAAAATCATCAATCAAAATCAAAGTATGATCATCATATCGTTTTTATTCAAATAACAATCTCCAAAATCACCATTACAACGTGTCACGCATGAGTGTTCCACACACACAACACACGCACACGATCACAACACATGTGCACGCCTCCCGAGGCGTGCACACACACACACACTCTCGGTCACATACACACACACACATCCATGCATCCCAATTTCATCAATTTATTTCCCCTTCACTCAATCTAAATGCATGTGGACTCAAGAACACCGATTAATCGGTAGAAGAAGAGGAGATCAATAAATAAAGTACCTTTTCCAAAAGAACGAACCGTAGAAACAAGGAATTAGTCTTGATTCTTCAATAATCTCTTGAATTTCACTTGAATTCTTCTCAATTGATGAAGAAATCTTGTAGAAAACTTGTAGAAAACTTGGAGAGAGTGGGGAGAGAATTTTCGAAAATATTGGGGAGTGGGAGGCGCCGGTTTTGTGATCTCTAGGGTTAGGGTTTCTCTCTTATTTATAGAGTCACAAATAATAATATCCCATAATTAAATAAATTAAAGATTTGAGAAGATATGGAGAGATTTGAGGAGGTTGGCGTTAACTTGGTTGAGAAACATGGGGATTTCGAAAATTATAGGCTTTTAATTAGCCTATAATTTAAATTCAAATATTTCAAGGAGTAGAATAATATATCACGGAGCAAGAATAAAATAAAATACTCCCCAATAATAGCCAAAAGTGGCGTGACTTTTTCAACTCTTCCAAGGGATTTGAATTTTCAAATCCTAATTTAATTAGGATTTGCAATATCTTCTTAGATTTGGCAAGATATGGTGGGATATTTTAGCATATTTATATTTATTCATGGAATAGAATAAATAAGAGATCAAATAAATAAATAATTCCCTCTCCCATAATATAAGAGATTTTCGAAAATCTCCTTAAATAAAATCATAGGGGCCGAAAATCCCACCAACAAATAAGGAAAAATCAGACTTTGGACTTAAATTTGGATAATTATCCCAATCAAATAATTAAATCCAAGAATAATATTATTTCTCCTCCAAATAATAATAATGGCCGAAAATTCCACATGATTTAATAATGCTCCTATTTAATTCTCACTCATCCCTTAGGAAAAATAATTCACCCACAATTATATTTCTCCGCATCAAATATTCACACCAATCAATCATTTCTTCACTTCCTCTTCTTTTTCTCAACGCATCGACCTTTCAACGGCCACGTCATATTTTTCCCATCTTTGACTATTCAATAGCCACGTCAACATTTCAACAAATTGACTATTCAACTCAATCTCAATTCTCATACGCAATTAGGTCACAAAGACACTATACAATTAATTACTCATCAAATAATCCACATATCATAGCATTTAATGCATTTAATGCAAAAATTTTATAACCCAAAAATTAGGGTTTGAGAAAGTGGGGCGTTACATTCTATCTGCCGACCTAATGACTTCCACATAACAGAAATGGACAGCGGCGTGGTTGCAGAGGTCCCCAAAGAGTGAGACTCTTTTTGTGGCTTGTTATGCATGGTCGTCTTCTTACCAATGCTGAGAGATGTCGTAGACATATGGCTGATGATTCATCTTGCAGCAGCTGTGGTGCTTGTGAAGAAAATATGGAACATATCTTTTGTTCTTGTCCCAATGCAGCAGCAGTTTGGGGCTCTCTCGTTCCCCCCAACAAACGCAACAGGTTTTTCTCCCTGCCTTTTGACATTTGGCTCATGGAAAACCTAAATGATAAGAATAAAACCGATGATGGTGATTAGGGCTGCATATTTGGTTTGGTGGTGTGGAATTTATGGTCTTCTAGGAATGATATTGTATTCCAGGATGCGAGCTTTAATGGTTCAACAATTATAGCTCAGTGCCGAGCTTGGGGAAGGGCTGTTAGATCTAATGAGATTAAGAAGCAGACTGTTAAGAATAGAGTCACTAAGCTCATCCAATGGTTCGCTCCCGCTCCGGGCTGCTGGAAATTGAACACTGAAGGCGCAGTTAAACTCTCGACAAAAGAAGCATCTGCTGGTGGTGTCATTAGGAACTCAGACGGAGAGTGGTTTTTGGATATGTCCGACGCCTTGGGGAAAGCTGTGTGTTGACTGCCGAGTTGTGGGCTATATACGATGGCTTAAAGCTTGCATAGAAGCACAAACTTCAAAATGTTGTTGTGGAATGTGACAATATCACCGTAGTACTCATGGTTAACTCAAGGAGGAATGAAGGCTGCAATTATAGCATTGTTAGACACATTTGGGCTTTGATTGATAAAGAGTGGCATGTAGAGGTTAAACATGCCTATCGCGAAGCAAACCGGGTGGCAGACTTTATAGCTAACTGGGGTTTGAAGATGCACGAGATCTTTCGACTGCTAAACGATCCTCCAGGAGGCGTTGATCATCTACTTCAGCTAGATAGGATAGGTGAGTCTGTCTCTCGATCTGTTGCTGCCTAAGCATTTGTATCTCTAGAGCTTTGGCTCTCCTCTTGTAACCAAAAAAAAATAAAATCAAACTGCTCCCTCCGTCCCAAGATAGTTGAGGTATTTCATTTGGCATGAAATTTAAGAAATTGATGTGTTAAAGGTTAAAGTGAAGAGAGTAAAAAATAATAGAGTAAATAAAGTAAGAGAGATGAAGAAAGAGTAAAGTATGAGATTAGTTAAATTTTTTATTAAAAATTAATACGACTCAACTATTTTGAAACTGAGAGAGTATTAAATTTATCAATTTTTATTATATACGTAATATGTGTAGGATGATCGATGATTCAATCAATAAAATTATAACTTCAATTTCATTATTTAAACAAAAATATATGTTAAATTCACGACATGACATAGGTGTTACCGAGTATTAAAATGTGTGGAAATGTCTTCCAAATTTTTATATTGAAAATAAAAGAAAAATAATTGTGAGTATGACATGTCAAAAAACACCCGACAGCCGATTCGAATTCGATTACCTAACAATATGTAGATTTTTGAAGTTATGTTTCACAGCCATATGAAGGGATATGAATAAATAACTGCCGAGTATAAGTAATGAGATATCTGTGTGGTTTAATTTGGGGGAATCCAAGAGGTAGACAAGTAGTAGCAAACTTAAAATATATCCGAAATTGAAATTTTGGACCACAAACAAATGAACAATGGAACTGAACAATTCGTACATATACTCAATTAGTCAATTCTACTAAAAATAAAAACGTCCAACTTCAAAAACTTATGTTTAAATATTAAAATTGGTCTATTATTATCACTACATTGTTTGAATATTAATTAACCATGTAAAAAACAGAAGACTGTATACCAGTAGAATTTAATACTAGAAAGTAAAATTAACTAAGTAAACATTTTAATAGGTACATTATGCTATGCTAAAGTTCAATTTTTGGCCTGAATATATGTCCAATTTATAATTTTTGTAAAAAACATTATGTTTAATACTTAAGATCCTAAACCTTGAATTCTTGGCGAACAGCGGAGGGATTTTGAATATTACTATATATAAATGCTAGACTAATGTCGTATGGCCCGTACAAGAAACTAGCTTACTCACAATTTAATTTTGATTATTATAGTACCAAAGAAACTCATAATGATATATCTACTCCTGCAACAAAGAAATGAAAAGAAAAGGAAAGAAGAAAAGAATTCGAAGTTAAAAACCCACTTGTTTTATGTGCTTGTTGTGTATACAAGAATAAACCATAGCCTTATGGCCAACAGTGGGTTACGGCCCTCCCCTTAGCGGGCCAATGTGTATCATGATTAAACACCCCTCACAACTGTCGGGTCGGGACGTGGGATCCCTTAGGGTTGGGGTTTCAACCTTTTACAAGAAGAATATATCGAGAGTGAGCCCAGTCTGGTAAGCATAAATTTAAAGTATTTTGTGCATGAAAAATCCATAAAATGCGTAGGTAACATACAAGAAATCTGTTTTCTTTTTTTGTTTTTTTTTGTTTTTAGGGTGTTGCAATATATTTACTGTGTGCATGTCAGGTCTTCAAGTTACATATTTAAGCTCCATAAAGTTACTATAGTACATCACAGTCAAATCTTTATATCCTTTAATGTTTCCAACCTTTATTTTCAGATAGTAATATACCTGATCGTACTATGTATTAATGGTGGAGAAAATGTCAGTCCAATTCATCTTTTTGGCTGTTTTTTTTCCCTCGTGCCAAACATGCAACTTATTTGAAAGGCTATAATTTTTTAGATATTTTCATAATCATTTTATATGTGCAGCTAGTCATAAAGATCAGACTTAAATATATATTTAACCACATACATTAATAATGTATATGGAGTACTACACATTACGAAAAAAATTTTAAAAAAAATCCTGAAATAAAGAATCTACGAAGATGATGTATGTAATTTGGCAAAAGTCAAGAGAGTAGGACTAAGGTGAGAATTATTTAATTGGGTAAATGAATCCAAACCATTGAAATAGCACCTGCATCGAGTTGAAAAGTAAGATTGAATTAAGTTGGTTTCTTGAAGTAGTGAATGTACAGACTGCAGATCATATATAACTGAATATAACGTTTACCTCTTGGATTTATACTTTCAATATTTTTTGTGCTTTTAATTATGGGTTACTGTTGCTTTGTTGTTGGACCGGTCTGGATGTTTTTCCACTTCAGCGTTGAACCATTTACTCTATCAAACTTAATGGGTACATGTGCACGTTTAAAAATATGGAGTACCATGGAATAATCAACAGTAATAGCTTCGGTCATAATGATAATTGATAAGCTTAGTAAATTAAGGAACACTTGTTGTTGCGGACTCAATGTCCCACATCGATTGTGAAAGCAACTGATGTGAGGTTTATACTAAATAAGATCTCTTTCATAGCATACTAGTCTTTTAGGATGTGTTCTCTTGTTTGGTCTATGACATTGTTGCTTTCATTGAAACTCCAAACGGCTCTGAGCAGTGGCCGAACAATAAACTCGCCGTGACCAACAAGTATGTTTAGGGTCGACTCGGTGTGGTGGCCCACAGAGTCGTGACTGAGCAAAGAACTCGCCACGACTAACGAGAACTCGGGAGTATATAGTGGACCGCAGAGTGGTGGCATAACAAAGAACCGGCCTTCACCAACAAGGACCTTGGTCCTTAAGGGGGTTCAATTGTTAATTACAAATTCAATGTCCACATTAGTTGTGAAAATAATAGATCATGTGGTCTTTATAGACTAAAGTGTGCTGCAAGACAAATTAAGAAAACAAAACTCGTATGGACAGAACTAATCGGTTGAAGACCAACGTCGTCTGACATTGTTTGCGCTTAGGAAGTGTGCTTTTTTTTTACTTTTATTGTTGTGTCTCACTCCCTCACTATATCTCTCCAGTGAAATAACTCCTTTCAAGAGCTAATATGCAATAATATGTAGAAATAAAAAAAGTATAAATAAAAAAATACCAAAAGGTTTTTGCTCAAACAAACAATAAATTATACTCCATTTTCTTACATATAAAATTCTACTCTCTCCGTTCCACAGTAATAGAGTCATTTCATTATCTACACTCGTCTTAAAAAAATAATTATAAATAGTTAAAGTAGAGAAAAAAATAAAATAAGAGAGAGAATACTGTAGATAAGACTCTTCTCTACATTATTCTCTCTCTTATTTTACTATATATCCCTCCACTTTAACTATTTATTATCATTTTTCCAAAACGAGTACAGAAAATGAAATGATTATACTACTGTAGAACGGAGGGATAACTGAGGGAGTAATTGTTCATCTCCATGTACCAAATAATTTTACATAAAAAAACTCAATTTAAAATCCACTATTTCTCTTTACATATCATATTATATAAAAAAATGATATTGTTTCATTTGTCTCATTACTGCTAGTCAACAAAGAAAATGAGAGAAAAATGAGTCTTGTTTTGAATGATAGAAAAAAATTGTTCAAATAATATGAATTATTCAAAAACTAAAATAAAACTTTCAATGATGAGTATCTCTATCTACTAGAGGAATTAAAAAAGAAAAAGTATGGCGAGCTCAAAAAGTTATGTGAATGTTGTAGAAAGATGATTTATATAAAAAAACCTTGAATATTCGACATAGAATATTAAAGATATCACCTTAATTATGAATTTATATTTGAATTCCAACATACCTAATTAAGTTTAATATTTCGGGTTAATAGAATTAGACTTGTCAGTTGTCAGTTGTCACCTTGATGCGGGGCTAATTATTTCTAAAATAGAAGGATAATAGCACAAACAAGCCTTATTTGTGCTTACCAAACAAGATTACAATATAACCGACAGATTAGCAAAAACATTCTCTAGGACATGGACAATAAACAAACAAACATAATGAACAACTTGATTAAGACCAAATTAAAGTAATTGATTATATCAAGAATTCATCATTCCTACCAAACAAACTAAAGCGTTTCGCATAGCCTTTTTGCTTTGCAAATCATTAGTCCCATTTAATACTATTATTGTCTTCACAATAACCAACAATATAACAAACAAAGGAGTCTCAGGATATATAAAATTATTATATTAATTAATCCTCCATAAACGAGATTAGTATTTTGTTTCTATGACGTAGATTGGTTGAGATTTGAGAATGTTTTTTTTGTGCTAGTGGGACGACTCATGTATGGTTCACAAATTAGTAATGTTTCAGTTTGTTTGGTTGAGACGTGTAAAAGTAAATAATAATAGTACTAAGTTTTTTGAAATTATTTAATCTGACTGGCCACTCCATAGTTATCATATTTGGCGTTTCTACTATCGTTATGTTAATGTGTGCATGTTTGGAAACAAATAATAAAACATAATGTTAATAATATTTTATATTATCAGAGGCAGAAGTGCGGTTTAAAAAATTTAAGTTTAAGCTTTTCAAACAACACATTGCACCACCACTTTTTATGATAAAATAATACTACTATTACATAAGAAGTTCGTATTCATATTATAATAATGTCATTTCTTTTTCTTTTGCGTTAATAGAAACTAGTATCTCCCCCGTGCTATGCACGGCCAACTAATTTTCTATTTGCACTTATTCAAAATTGTGAATTCATATTTAAGACGTGAGAAACAAAATCGTTACATCAAGTTCTAAACCCAAAAATAAATACAATAACAATTCATTATACCAATAAAAACTATATAATCAAATAATGCGTGGGTGGCTAAGATCTACTCTACTTCAGCAACATATAACAGAAAAATGTATCAAATGCTTTCTCTGCATATCAAACAAAATCGATATAAAGATTTAGGTCTTATATATCACCCTAATGGATGCATATAAATCACTATACGTCATAACATTACATTATCCTCTACTCCTTTTCTCAGAGCATACTTAAAATGCATATTCACTTAGAGTAAGATCTGAAGCATATGTAATACTGCATCTTCAATTTAATTACCAAAATATAAATTAGATTACATATATCGATACTAAAAACTCAATTGATTGTAGGAAAAATTATTGTATTTAATTGGGTTTCTATTTTTGTTTACAGTAAAAACAGTTACGGGAATATTAGTATACTTAATAAGGTCTTTCACTTTTTGCATACATAATTAATTTCACATGATTTCAAAATTATGTACTCCATGGCTCTTAACATTCTCATGAATTATAGTACACTTCTTGTACTAATACATATTTACATTTTCAGATTCCTCCTGCATAGGAAAGAGAAGACTACAAATGCAAGCTTTTGAAAAAAGGCAAAATACTTACAAATTTTGAAGACAACCATTTATAGCAGACCAAACAATCAAGTGAACAACAATTGAATACTTGCCAATTAGGACTATTTGTCAATTTGGAGCTAGTTTATCATCATGAGATCAAAATTTCAGCAATCATATAAAGAGTATCCCGACCCATTTTTCTTTGGTTGTGACATTGGCAAAAAATTCACGTATGTTTATACAAAACATAAAAACATGAAAACTCTCCTACAAATGCCTTCAAAATTGTGCTTCAAATTTTGTCTTCTTTTTTAGCTATTCATTATCCAAGTCTAGCCCACCTCGTCGCCAGTTTCCATGGCGGAGGATTTCTTCATGTAGCCGACCTTGAACTCGTACTCATCGTGTTTCATTGTACTCGTCTGGTTTTCCTTTTCCTGCCTTTTCTTATCTGCTTTTCTCATCTTTGTATTTAGCATCCCTTCCTCGGCATAGAGCTTTTCATTCTCCTCTACAGATACATTAGTAGCGTCTTCTCCTGATTCCATGGGCTGATCACCACCATCATTGCCTCGATTATCCTGGGTATCATAATCGATTATGGTAAGCAAATCCAATGTTATTTACAGAAATGAAAAATCATAACTAACTTGAGAGAAAACCAACCTCAGGCATCATCATATCGAAATTCAGAGGGCATGTTGGAGCAACTTCAACAGGAATGAACTCATTCACGAATTTCAAACTGCCATTAACATTACAAAACTAATTAAAACAGTCATAAATTTAAAAACATTAATTACACTCTCAATCTACTATATAAATTTTGGATTTGAAAGATCACATAGAAAATTGTAAGGTTGGCCAATCTTAAGAATATTTTTCTTATATATTTATTTAATTATATATACCGTATATTATTTGATCATATTTTGAATATGTATTTTAAATTTGTGAATAATTTATTGTATATGTCTAGACATGTTTATGGTTTTGCAACAAACACCAAGAAGTTAATGGTTTCCGACCATCATAGACTTAATTCAACTAAGGCCACATCTCAAACTTGTATGAGTAGGTTGGGATCAGCATGGTATCAAACTTAATATCCAATATACTACTCCGTATAGTTTATTAAAGTTGTGTACCTATTAAAGTACATATATTATTCGTACTCTTCCTATTTCCTAAATAATATTATTACAATGGCTAATAATAGGAATATATTTGCAGCATTAAGATTGAAGTCTAGTATGCCACCTACTTGTCTGGTTTTTACGTAGCTGTCCTGCAATCTGGATGGTGCAGACTCTGAGAGGCGAGGACGGTATTCAGTCCGACAATAGTTTATATACCTGCATAAGAAACTTAGAAACTTCAGATGATGAATATCACAAAAGAAACCGTCAAGCTAGATATAAAGGAACTCGATTAATTTGTAATCTCTAAAACGGAAGAACCGTGAAGAAATTCGACATGAATCCCAGATTGATTATGTATGAATTGGTTATATTCATTACTGCACTGAATCATTAGAATATTCATAATCAACTGAAGAAAACGGCATGTTTCTCCAAAAGTTGGTCATGTCGTTGAGGCACATACAATTGAACTCATTTGATTTAAAATCATTCGAGCTTAACATTTGCTAACCTCCCACTCACTCCACTTAATTAAAACCTCTCACTCACTCTTTTAATCAAATATTTAAATAGCCTTTCATATTTATATTTAAATAATAATATCTATTTTAAAAGAGCATTTTCTTAAATACACCCAAAATTCCCCTTATTTTCTTAAATACCCCCAAAACTCCCCTTTTATATATTGTATAGATTATTCTCTGACATTCGTTATCATAAACGTAATTGTAATTAGAATAAAGATATACTCCCTCCGTCCCATGTTACTTGAAATCACTTCTTTTTTGCACTCGTTTTGAAAAAATAATAATAAATAGTTAAGTGGAGAGAAAATAAAGTAAAAAAGATAATACTATAGTTAAGACTCTTCTCTACATTATTCTCTCTCTTGCTTTTCTTTCTCTCCACTTTAACTATTTATTATTATTTTTTCAAAACGAGTGCAAAAACGAAATGACTCAAGTAACGTAGAACAGAGGGAGTATAAAACACGAACTCTTCAAATATTTTTCACGTAGAACAAATGTTCAACAATCTGTTAAATACACGATAAATGAATGTTTGTTTATCAATGTGGGATTAACATTTTGGCAAATGAAATAAAAATAATTATAATAATGTTTCATAACGTGTAGAGAGGAACTAGAAGTCTTACGGGTCACCTCTTATTACCAATTGACTTTAGGAGGAAATCTTATAGATTTCTATCATGCTATTAGAGTTAGAGCGGATCCATGATTGTGGGGCAAATTTGATTGACCTAACAATATATCTAGACTAAAATCGAAAAAATGACAAACCCGATATTTCACATCAGTGTAAATAGAGAACTGAAGTCTCATATACCACTTCTATGGCCAATTATTTTAGGAGGGAACCTTATGGATTTTATATTGGTATTAGAGTTGAGCAGGTCAACAATTGTGGGGTCAAATTTAACTGACTCAACAATATATCTAGACCGGAATTAAAAAAAAAATGACAGACCCAATACTATATGTGCGTTTTAAATTTGGGCCAATTTGATAGATGACCAGTCCAACCTGATCTATAAAAATTCCAACCCCTCCAAGGTTTATCTTGGAGGGTTTGAAGGGCGTCGGAAAAGAAATAAAATACTTATAACAATTTTGCACATCAGTGAACAGAGAGAACTAGCTAAGCTTTTTAAGGATTCTATTGGGTAGATAATGTGTTTTTTAGATTGATTGTTAGATTATTCTTATGTCTCCCAATTAATTGATTTGATTGCTTTGTCTATTAACAATCACATGATTGGTCAACTTGGGAATGATTTACATATTTCTACAATAGACGAGAGTTTGAGTAGTTGTGTGAGAACGAAAGCAATTAATACAACATTGTATAGAGTCGAGAGACCTAGAATTTGATAGTGAAGACTTAACCGATTGTACAAGTTTTGGAGTTGGATAAATTAGAACTACAACAAACGAGAGTTTGAGTGTTTAGATAAATTAATACAGGTTTTGGAGTTAGATAAATTAGAACTACAAGGAGGCTTGAGTGTTTAGATTTATCCATAGTTCCAAGGCACCACAAAAGTTGCTTCTTCTCAAACTCTCAGTTAGATTTGAAATCTTGGAATGCCATTTTATTTCTAATATCACAAATCGTCCACACAACCAATGACAAATCCAGAAAATAGACTTTGTAATTGAAACTAAAAAATATAATATAACTATCACATATTGGTGTACAAATAGAACTGAAATCACTATATTATTCTCATAGCCTCATAGGCCCCTCCTCCTACCATCGATTGGTTTTAGGATGGAACCCCATATGGATTTCTATCACTCTACACACAACGACATAAAACATGAAAGTCAACAAACATCAAATATTTTGAATGGAGTACCATCCATGAAAGCAGACATGTCTTTGAATCTTTAAGAAGACATTTTGAATCTTCGTAAAAAAATACATCTATAATCCTCAATTCTAGCTACTTCTAATCTGAAGAATAAATCATACTTAAAGTTGTGCTCTTAGTGGGACAATATTCCTCCATGCAAGTCTCCTTTGTATCCTCCATAATTTGTTGACCTGCAAACCAAAATTAGACATCGAGAAGGAATTTGATAAATCACTCCTTCATATTTTTACACAACTTCGCAGATTCACGACATGTATTTAGTTACAGTACGTGTGAATTGTATTAATTGTCGCACCGTATAAATACGGAAATACGACATGCATTTAAGTAATTAATGTTTATTATAGGGTGATAGATTGTGATAAGATATTGTCCCCATAATAACGACGAATCAGTCGATCCTATCAGCTCAGTCTTTCAACAAAATATATTGATCAAAAATTAAATCACGACATACCAAATCTAGTCAATTATGCCCATGAATTTGTGTGTGTTTTCTGTCTCAGGTACATCAATTGTTGACAACTCCAGCTTTTTATTGATTTTTTATTATTATTTTTATTTTGATATGCCGATCTGAATTGTTTAATCAAATGATTTTATTAGGACTTTGAAAGGTGAGGACAAAAAAAACTCTATTTGCATGCAGGGAAAATTATTTAATAGGATACTAACAACAATATTGATTTGATTTGATATCTTACCCATTTGTTGTACCTCAATTTGCAGGGAATATTATTTCAATTTGATGGTATACGAGGACATTGCCCCAAAATGAATAGTTTTATATGCTATGACAGTTATTTTTAACTTACAAGTACTATTTACTTGTACAGTGCATGTGTATGTGAATTTATTGTTACTTAGTAACTTATTGTTACAGTACATTAAGGTACTAAGTAACAATTAATAGTGGATTAATAAAGTGTCTGTCAAGAAGGTATTATGTGGGCTAATCTCAACTAATTCTTATGTTACATTACAACTTCTCCACTTGACTATTTATTAAGTACTCTGTTTTAAATTTAATTTGAATAATCATATATATCAACTATATAACATGACAGAAAATAGACCAATATTATAAACCACAGTAGTCATAATCATCATAATTTTGTGTCAATATTCAAAATAGTGCTGTAATTCAAAATATCAGTAAAAACATGTCATAGTATTATTATATATATAGTACTCATCATTGCATAGGTTTTGTGTTATAAGTCTCATTCACCTTTTTGTCACTCTCGTACCAGTCAATATAAAATATATTCAGTGATTTCATAGATATCGATAGGGCATGAATACAATATGGAACACTGCATTTATCACGCCTCGATAATTTTCTGAATAATTACTTGTATGAAAATATATCACAATCGCATGTGAAATATTTCCATGACGTTAATATATTCCCCAATGTTATAGTAGTATATAATGGAGCTCAGTGTAATAAACACTTACAGTAACACCTAACTTATATTAAATTAGATAAGATGTCAAAAAACACTCTTAATGTTTTTATCAAGTTATACTCTCAAACAAGTTCTATTTTTATTTAGAATTCTCTTATATATATTTGAGACACACACACACAGAGTAGAGATTAGATTTTGAAGCTTCAAGTCGATAAAATTATTTGTCTATCCACTAACAACCTAGATACACTATTGATGGATTTAATTAGCGATTGAACAAAGGAGGGAAACAAAATTGGTTCGAGACAGAGAAAAAAAAAACTCAATCAGAAATTATTTGGTCCTTACTATGTACTCATAAAAAAAGGTATCTCGATAATTTTCTCAAATTAATTTTGTGGTCACCAAATCCATTTTACCAACTATACATTCTATAATTTTTAACATTTACTCAATGTTTTTTTATTTGTATTAGTTTTGTTACCATATATTTCATCCAAACAACTCAATGTATAAACTATTTTGAAATATAATAGGCAATTATTTATTATGGCATTATCGCTATTAATATTTTCACATAAAATATTTCTTTTATGAAATTTTCAAGACTCTTAAATATAAAATCAAACTTCAATCTATCAATAAATAAAATTAAGTGAAAATAAGGAGGGGTAGGATAGGATCGCATTAACATATACTCCATTAATTAAAACACGAATTCATTGAAGATATCCGATCCGGACATTAATTTTATTATCCACCCACCCAATTTATAATAAAAATTAATGATCATATATTTATTTGTTTTTACTATTACTAGCTAGGCAGACACACACACAACTACGACATTCATTGATTTCAGTATTTAAAATATAGTCTGAAATTTCACTCGAATGTGGTAGTCCAAATCTATAATGTTCCTTTATTATTGACGTACCTAGGTACCAGAAATGTTAGGTCTGGAATTAACAGACATCCAATAAATCTACACCCCCCTCCTCAAATTAATATTCGACCATACCTAACGACTGCCAATTAAATACAATAGTACTATTATTATTAATGTGCAGATATATAATTATAGGGGAGTGATCAATTGATAACTCATCATTTAATCGCTAACTACAATTAATTTAAGGCTACATGATTTTTGAAAAATGTGTGGTCTACAATTTGGCACGTGTAATTTTAATTTTTATTAATTAAATCGAAAAAAATTTAAAAAAAAACGCCAAATTAGGGTTTTGGATGAAAATGTCAATATAGTGTTTCGAAAATATCAACACAATGCTTTGAGAATGTCAACACAAATTTAGGATTGACATTGTATATGCTTTATATTGACATATTATCTTAGCTGTATTGACATTAGCCTGTGTACGAAAAATACGAAAATTCTAGATTTTTTTTTCAAATTTTGACGTCGGAACATATGCATGTAGTATATCGTTGGAATCCTTATAAAACTATCTTTAATTTGATATATGTTATATGAATTTAAAGTTTTGGGATTTCTTTTAAAAGTTAGTTATAACTAACTTGACATTAATACCCCTATTGATTTTTATTGGAATTAATCCTATAGCCTTATTGACGTTTTTTGTTGATCGTATTGATATTTTGTGGTTAATGATCTAGGCCTTTAATTTGAATATCTAATGGCTATTATTGAGTTGTAGTTAGCAATTAAGCATTGAGTTAGCAATATAACACTCCCCTATAATTATATATCTAATGTAAATGCAAGTACTATATGTTTTAATTTATATCAACATATGTACGAGATTAAGTTTTTTTTTCGGGTAACTTACACTTGGATTAGAGGCTAATAAGTAATATCCAATTTTTCCTTTATTTCTGAGCAAATTGATGACAAGTGGAATGGCATTAGAACTTGACGGACACATGAACTAAAACAAAGCAGTTGAACTACTAAGTTTGATGGATTCATCAGGCTTCCTAATCATTCTATTGGATTGAGTGACGATGGTTTGTAGGAAAAAAAATGACATGCATCTCTTTTGACGGTGTTGGCAAATAAAATAAAATTTTTATTATACTACTTATTACGTATAAGTGTAAAGAGAGAATCGAAACGATTATATAATAAAGTCACACTCGAGAGAATGTGTAAAGATTTATAGAAGATTTCATAACTTTCTTCTACAGAGCAATTGTACTGGGTAGGTCCCGCAATGGGTCAGAATACGAGTGGATCACGATAATAGTGGATTCAACAATCTGATCAACGCCCGTCAAACATAAATGAGAAATCGAATTAAATATTTAAATCATATTGTTTCTCAATTTTACTTATACTCAAAGAAAATATGTAAGTATATTACCAACAAAAAAAATATTTTGGTTGGGGCTTGTGCCTCCACAACGAAGGAGATCGAGTTGAATCTAGATTGTCAACCCATCCACTAATGCTTGAGGTTTTTCGTGTATGAATAGATCAAGGAATTTGATGTTTTTTTGGCTTCTTTTTATTGTTTGTTCTACTTCATAGATACCAGTACTCTGCTTTTGTTTTAAAAATGGACTTGAATAATACTGAAAATGTAGTACTTCTGTTTCATCAAGATTCAGAATCATCACATTACTTTCACAATCTGTACTTAGATAAATCTACATTGTGCGAGGTGAAAATAGTAAAAATTGAGCTACAGCCTACAAATACACAAAATTGAACTGGAGTAACGGGCTTCTTTTATTTATATTGGATTAATAAAAGTTGGGCCTCTTATTTATGCTTGGGCCAATTTAAGAAATTTGATTTGCTAAGCCGAAATCTGCTTTTGAATATTCCTATTGGGCCAAAAATTAATTAATTATTAAGGTCAGATTAAAATAATTGCTGGGACTTCAGTTTTCTTGAATTAATTTAAACTAATAAGTTTGCTTAATTGGATTTAATTAAATTCTTTGATTTATTTAATTAATTTCGAATAATTAAATTTCATGATTTAAATGAAGCAAAAGAGCTACTGTCATGTATAGAACAAAAAGAGATAGGATGCATAGCCTAGCTGCATGTCATCCACTTTTGCTTATGTTTTGAAGCAAAATAGCTTATTACTCTCTCCGTTTCAATCAAAATATTCACTTTTCTTTTTAGTTTATCCCATTTAATATGTTCATTTTCATATTTGTAAATAAATATTCAATTACCTTTTTCACTCTACTTTATCGTATCCAATTAATACCTAAAATTTCATGTCATAAAATTTCATGTCATTGAAAAATGTGGATATCTTGAATAGGACGAGAAGGGTATTACTTTCTCTAATAAATGTGAGCGTAAAGAAATTATATCCCAAACAGGAAATACTATATCAAAGTTGGAAGGTTTAGAGGCGAACTTTTAATGTAGATAAATATGTGATATATTTTTTAGATGGTATTTATTTATGCAAATATTGCTGTCTTGCAATAAAATCATTTGTTTTAAGTAATGATGCATATTTGTTTGAGTTATAATGAAGGTGCTAAGTTTAAAATTATTAATCGAATTCGGGTCCAAATAAGGAGAGAGTTCTTATTCGGAATAGGGTACGTGTGGACAGAGTGTCAACGGGTGAACTGGTTGATCCGGTGACCATGGAAAATAACCACTTTCCCGTCACAAGATCATCAGATATGGCTACTAACAAAATAAATAAATAAATAAAAAACTTAGACTATATTTAGCTCAGAAAGAATTTGAACCATGAAGGGAGTACTGAAGTACGACATTTTTAACATTTTTTTTTGAATCTTTGATATGATAATAAATTTAAGTTAGTGTAGAATTTTTTGTTATTTATGCATGTGAATATAAACAAAAAAGTTTAAAGCATGTCATGAAATCCCCAATCCCTATCGTACACACAAATAATTCATTCATACAAATAATATATATGCGAGGACCATATAATTTGGGGAAAGTTTCCATAGTTACCAATAAGGAATATATTTAGATTTACATTCATTAATTTTGATGTAGGTAATTCTTTTTTTTTTTATATTTATGGTTAAAAACATAAATTTAAAGGTCGCGCCAAAGAGGTCTCGAACCTAAGGGTAAAATTATTAATACCCTCTCAACCGCTTGGCCAACTCACACACTCATTTTTATGTAGGTAATTCTACATGGATCCAATTGTCAAAATATTATTGATTATACATACCAAGTTATATTAACATTTTGCATATAAAAATATAGGTTAAACTTTTATATTAAACTCAAACTCATATTAAATAAATGTCATATCAAACATGATCTTGCTACTACTATTTACATTTAATTCAAACCTACGAATATTATTTATCTTATGTTTTTTTTTACTCATAAAATTTGAAAAAGATTTTAATTTTATTTTAAAGTAAACCTAAAAATAGGATTAGTTTTGGAGTACAACTAATTGTCTACCCCATTTTAGGTTTTAATGTACCATTGGAGATAGTCTAACACTTAATAGTTTTAAGGTGTATTTTCGTTTATTTAACATTAATTAATTTTAATGTTTTTGTTGTAAAACATCAATATTAATTTTGTAGTATAAGAATAATGGTTTCAAATAAAAAGGCATTGCTCAATACCAGAGTCCAGTTGAGACCCAATCCTTAGTTAGGCTCGAACCATAAGGGACAATTTTTTACCCTTGATAATAGAGGAAAATGAAAGTTGTCCACCTTTTTCTCATTGTTTTGTGCCCTTGATCGTTTTTCCCTTTGATCCGTCCTTTTTTACTGTTTGAGGTAGAATTTCATCGCTAAACAATCCTAAAAAATTTATGGGTTTATTTTCCAATTTGTGGCAGTGTGAGAGGCCTATAATTCATCTTACTCATCTACCCTCGACATCTCATTACAACACTCCAAATTTTGCAACCAAGAACTTCATTTTGTGGAGGTAATTCTTATACAATAGAAACGCATGATTTTGATATATTTGAGTAAGAATCTACATTTTTTTCTTTGGAGAGTTCGAAATCGATCAGTTTTGAACGAATCTTGTGTCTCGCTTGTTTCGCCGTTTTTCCTTTGTGTATTTGAATGATTTACTGGTGAAATTATGCTCCTACATTTTAGGTAGATTTTTGTAAGTGAGTTTGACAATCTTGGATCGATTGGATCTGAAATGCAAAATAAACTCTGGCTATTTTTGTAGATTTGTCCTGTTCTTGGATAATGGCACCTCCAGTGTCGACGACGGCCCTTGTAATTCAATTGATGTAGGAGGTTATGCACAACAATCAACTTGATGTTATTGCAATGATTCTCATCTATCTACAACGCAACCGAAGGGGGCTGAACCAAAGATCTTTACGAGCTATTTATAGTCGTCTGCGTAGGATACCAGACCAAGTCAAGCATATTAATCGCTTGGTCCATGTATCCGATGTGGCATGTGTAGAAAACTTGCGCATGAATCGGAACGCTTTCGGAAGGTTATGTCGCATATTCAGACAGAATGGTGATCTAAAAGACAACAAGTTTGTGATGGTTGAGGAACGGGTTGCGTTGTTTCTACCTATCTTGGCACACCACAAGAAGATCAAAGTTGTCAAATTTGATTCCGCACGTTCTGGATACACAGTTTCATACTATGTTCATCGTATCCTACGAGCTGTGATTAGGTTGCAAGCTTCTCTATTAGCTACTCCTGAACCGGTAACAGATGAATCTACTAACAACCGATGGAAGTGTTTCCGGTTTGTTCTTGTACATCTCAAAAAGTTCATTATAATGTAGTTCAATGCTTTTTTGACAAATTTGTTATGGATGTAGGGGTGCCTTGGGCTATAGATGGGACTTATATTAGCTTACAAGTGCCCCAGGCTGATAAGCCTCGGTATCGTTCACGAAAAGGTCAAATTTGCACAAACACCATAGCCGTGTGTGACCGGAAGATGAAGTTCGTATATGTGCTGCCGGGGTGGGAGGGCTCTGCAGGAGATGCTCAGGTCCTCCGCGATGCTGTGAATCACCCCAATGGATTGAAGGTTCCTCGAGGTGGCATGAGAAAACCGTTTATACTTGATTGTTTTGTAGTCTATTACTATTAATTGAGAAATCGATTGTGTAATTGCAAGTAATTACTATCTATGCTATAATGGTTATGCAATCAATGATGATTTCCTAACTCCCTACAAAGGTGTCCGCTATCATCTACAAGAATGGGGGCCCGCTACTGAGGCCCCTCAAAGTCCACGCGAAATTTTCAATATGAGACACACGCGTGCACGAAATGTCATTGAACGTGCATTCGCAGTACTTAAAATGCATTGGGGAATCTCGAGGAATGCGGCCTTTTACCCGGTGAAGGTGCAAGTCCGACTTATTATGGCTTGTTTTCTGCTTCACAACTATGTGCGAGGTGCAATGGAAACCGATCCAATCGAACTGGCAAAGGATGGAGGCCATATTGAGCATGATTTAGAAGCTGAGGCTGTTGAAAATGAGTTTGTTGATACCGTAGAGCCTACAACAGAGTGGAATTACTCATCGAGATGCAAAATAAGTTTATGACAAATTTGTGAACACTTGATCATATGTTTTGTGGTCAGTTTGGTTGCTTTATAAGGTAATTGTAACGAAACTTGCAACTTTCCAGTACACCGGAGCTCCACAATGATGCAGGCCAACGAAGCTGAGTTGAATCTTCACCTTTGCAGTCATGTTGTAGTTGAAGTGGATTTGTTTTAAATTATGGTAATGACACTTGATCTATTTACAGGTTGTAATTTGAATGTATGAACATGGATTATGAATTATGAGCACTCTATGTTACTGCAACTCTATAATGAGCAATTGAGTTTGTGTAATGAGGTTATATTTTCAGTCAAAATATTGTTGATTTAGTGTTAGTTCATAACATGCACCAAAATATTGCTGATTTAGTGTTACTTCATATAGCTAACACGCACCAAAATACACCATTTCTTTTGTACAAAAGTCATATCCCCATACGCACCACTTTACACCTTCGATCCACAAAAGCCTAAAAGAGGACATTAAAAACATAAAAGGGGAGACATGTTGGTTCATATCTAACATAATATCAACAAAGCTTATCATAATATAAACAAAGCGCCATCGGTGACTATTATGCATAATTTGGTCATCTTACTATGGAGCTGTACGTCGGCTTGTTGGGAGAGGGCTACACGAGGCACATGAACTCGCAAAAGGGGAGGCATTCAATACGCGTGGGCAGTCTCTTGAGGGGGACGTGGTAGATTATTTTTCGTTCCAGTCTTGAGTCCGGCTACCATAAGTGGAACCACATGACAGTGGTCCTTCACAGTCGACGATTGACAACCACTCTCACTTTCATCAACGATAAATAGCTTATGTCGGACTTTATGTGTAGCTCCAAAAGCACGAGAGTTTGCCTCATCTTCATCTTCCGACGACGATGCATATTTGATTGGGATCAGGTTTCCACCAGTGGGACTCGCGTCCGAAATAACAATCACTGTGGGAACATCTTCTTCCTTGTCACTCGAGTCGAAAACCACAATCACCGTGGATGCATCATCTTCCTCCTCACTGGAGTCGGAAATAACAATCACTTGCAGAGGTTGATTCATAGCCATGACCGAAAGTTATAGATATATGTAGTAGAAAGATGTTTACTGAAAAACTGAAGAGCCTAATCTTTTTATAATGGTCATCTTTGTGAAAGGTGTAGGTGATTACTTCACACAACTACCCACTCCCAACTCAGTTATTAATGCTTAGCTTTAATTGAAGATGTGATAAACCTGCATAATATCTCCTCACTTCATTCATTATCTCAGAGTGGATTGACATCGAACTACCCCAGCCAACCCAATCTACTATTCTGCAGAGTAGGTGTGCAATGTGCACCATTTTCGGAGTCCACTTTACAGTTTGCTCCCACTATATTTGGGTAAGTTGGCAATTTATTGTAGTTAGGTGATGACCCCTCTCCTCTTTCTCCTACAATCCCACATCAATAAATAGCTCTGCATGTGGTGTAGTACTCACCACACAGTGGTTGCTCCCAATATGAATGACGGTGAATATGCGAGGCTCCCAAGTTTCTTCAAGTGCTTCTCCGAGAGTCTCCACAGCAACGGAATAGCAAGTATCAGCTCTATTATTTCATATATGTTAGATTCTGGTGTCAATACTTGAACATAAACGACTCTATTATTTTTAACCATCTACAACGCTTCCCACCTGAATTTGTTGGTCGACATGGGGTATCCTTACCACATCAATGTGTTCTTATGATGCCCTATAGGAGAGTATGGGGTGTAAGCTTGTTGAGAGTTGCAAATGGCTTATTCTTCAGGGTTGGATGGAGAAACTTCGTTCAGGCTAACGACATCATGAATTTGGACTTGCTGATCTTCACCTGGCTTGGGGGAGGCACGTTCCATGTGAAACGGTTTGATTTTGGTAGTGCTTGCCTACAAGTTATATTCATATTACTCACTCCACTCATGTAGTAGTAGGCAAAGATGCAAAGTTTTTACCCTTCTTTATGTGAAGCTCTTGGAGAGAATCCAAGCGATAAAGACTACTACTCTCCTGATATACAATCATCTGACGATTACTCTCCGTCTGAAACTGAGTCTGATACAGAGGCTGAGGATGAACACGAAGAAGAGCTGATGTTGTCGGCCGAAGGCGAACCAGTGTTGTTAAAAGGGGCGCGCTCGGGGCGCGGGTCGCCAAGGTCGAGGTCGGCTTCGCCCCAACATGGGTGAGCCGAGCGAGATACGTGGGGCGCCGTCGGGGTGCAATAGGGGCGGTTGGGGCGACTGGAGCGGCGGTTGGGGCGACTATTCCGTTTTGTTGTTAAGGAAGAAGAAAACTGTTTTTTTTTCTCCTTTTTATTAGTATTTTAATATGAAGGCAACTTTTTACTTTTCCACTTTTCTATACTAATTAATTTACTATTTCTACCAACCTTTCATCTTTCCCCAAAATACTCAATTATAAAATTCATTAATAACTATCAAAATAAATAATTGACTATAACTCCTTCAATTTTTCTTTTCTACCCAAATGTCAAGGTTGAACTTTAAATATATTTTCATAACAGAGTATA
Organism: Salvia hispanica; assembly: GCF_023119035.1. NCBI lineage: Eukaryota > Viridiplantae > Streptophyta > Magnoliopsida > Lamiales > Lamiaceae > Salvia > Salvia hispanica. The sequence continues at coordinate 13,686,311 of NC_062966.1, forward strand.
TTATGCAAGTACAAGTATTTATATATTAGTGAAAATTCTCTTTAATCAATATTATTGCTAATATATAAATAATAAATAATTTTGCGCCCCGATTCGTGGGTCCCTCGCCCCGGTGCCCCATCGCCCCGCGACCTGAGGTCCAGCTTCATCGCCCCAGGCCGACCCGCGACCCTAACAACACTGTGGCGAACACCCCACTTTCAATGTGGTACTGACAAAAAGAAATATGGATGCTTCGTGAGTATTCCAATTTCACACCATGTTCTATTTGTCGCAAAGGCTTCCCTGGTACTCATCATGAGAATTTTTTTTTAGGAACTGCCACTTAATTTCTGGAATGCTCACATCCCTGCCACATCTATGCAAGCTCCCTGGTAAAATCAGTCGTTGTGTAACACCGTCTCCACGGGAGGAGAAGATACAATCATCTTTTACTGCTTTCTGTTTACGTTTCTGGTTTTTCCGAGTCTTCGCTGTTCGAAGCTCGGTCGTATTTTGTTACATTTCCGTTGGATATTGTTCTACTTTGCTATGGAATCTGTTGCTTTGGTTTCGTTTATGTTATAGTTGCCTCTCATGTTTACTTTTGATGGATATTGGTTATTGATCTGAATTTTGAGTTTAAATTGCATGGAGGTTTGTAGTTGATCAGCTGAATTCGGTTAAATCTGTGAGATCTGAGATGGAATTTTTGTTGGTTTGTTGTGGATGGCTTGGATCCGGAGTGGATGAAGCATCCAGTGTTGAGATCTGTTCACGTCTGCATGGTTGTAGTGTTTAATTTCTGTTTTCCTGTTTACCTCGTCTAGTAATAGTAGATCTGTTTTAGTTTCTGTAGTTGATCGCATTAATCGGTTTAATTTGGTTTACCCTGTTTTGATCTTTGCTTTACTCTGTTTTTCCTTTGCGTTTTGTGATCTAATTTTAAAGAAGATGATGTCGTTATTAGTTAAAACCTTTATGTAGTTAATCTGCAGCTTTTCTGTCGTACCATGTTGTTTTGGGAAATGGTCCCCACATTCTGTTTGTTCCTCTGTCTAGGTTAGTTTTAGGAAGCCGTTTACTAGGTCTAGCAGTCATTTCAACTTGTTGGATTATTGTTATGCATTTTCTGTTATCTCTGCCTAGATCTAGCTGTTAGGAAAGAGCAGTTCATTTCCCGAGTCTAGGAATTAAATCTCAACCCCGAGAAAATTGCGTGGCAGCAGCCAAAAATAGTTTCCAGGTCTTTTAACATGTTTACTTACGCATCCGTCTCTGTGGATTCGATCCCTGCTTCCCTGTACTAATCTTTTAGCATAGCGGGTTGAGGGTTTTGAAAAGGGAAGGAAGTGATTGTGTGCCTAACGACAGGCAACTCGAGGATTCTCTGAGTTCCTAGACCCAGTGTCTAGTGGTCTGGGAAGTTCAAATTTACACAGCTACACGCACGTCACGTTCTTCGTCCTCTTTATGTAATCAAGCCACTCAGTTATTGGCAAGTTTTCTCTATGTTTTTTTATGGATGGACTTGATGATGGTAAAACACTTTGCTTCAATAGCAAACTAGCATTTACTTCATTACTTCCATTCGCATTTATAGATGACAAAATAACCATCAACCTAGTCAACCATACAAACAACCTAGTCATACTGGTTCATACTTATGCATCTTTTTACATTAGCAAAATAGATACTACCTTAGCCAACTATACCAACAGGCAAACCATACCAACTTAGAGCTACGTCCTAGTACTTATATTTGTTAGAATTTGTATACTAGAAATCACCTTTTGAGTGATTGAATACTGTAAAACTCTTATTTTATTTTCCAAGGAATAAAACAGATTATTTTTGTCATAATATTGTTATGTTTTATATTTAATGGATGTTAATTGCATGTTTAAATGTATTAGTTAACTTAACAAAGTCTAAGTCTTTGTTTTAGTGGACCGGTTGTGGGCGACATCCACTTTAAGGTAACACGGACAGTCCTAAACAAAGAAAAAGAATAATTTCACGACCTAGATGGAATTAGACTATCCATCGTGAAAGGTTGCAATGTCAGTCCGCATATTTCTAAGCCTTACTGAAATAAGATGACATTGGTGTGGTAAAACGCTGAACGGATCTAATAGCAAGACTTGTCCTTGGGCTATCTACTGAAGGCGAGGTCTTGATAAATATTTGTTTCTTAATCAATGTAGGTTAGCATTGAGCATACGGTATTGATTATGCATTACTTTGGTTTATCAAATGGTGCGGATTTTTCGTAACCCAATAATCCTAATATATTGGGTAGTGGTGATTAATATCTAGCGGTGCTAGGATTGCTATTATATTGAATCGTGCGCAAGGTGAGTCTCGTTTGATAATCTCCTCAAGAGGAGCGTGAAACAAGGTTTTAATATTCGGAACCTAGCTAGTTGGAGTTTGATTACTCTATGAATAATAAATAAGCGTTTCATGCTAAGTCCACTCTTGGAATTAATAAGAAGTTAATTAATTAAGTCCTTAGCAGACATTAAGTAATTAATGGACATTTTTATCTTAAGTGCGAGAAATGAAAGTTAAAACGAAACCCGGATTACTTATAATTTCGGATTTGGATGGGGAGAGTTCAATATTACTCCTGTAGTGGCTACTCGTAATATTCCAATTAAAGCTTATATTAAATTGTGGGTTCAATTTAATTAGTAAAAAGTAAATTGGATGAGCTCATATCCAAAACCTTCCATAGATCCATGTCTGGGCCCAAAAGGAACTTAATATAAATAGACATAAAACACAATTATTTTAGCACAAAATTTCGTCCCCTTCTACTAAGAGGAGTTCGAAATTCTCTCCAAATTGGAAAGGGATTTCTTCTGTCTTTTTTATTTAAGTCCTAGTATTCCGGTGAGATCAGCCCACACTGATATTGGAGTACAGTCAGGGAACCAGAGAGAAGATCCGTGGTCTAGTATTCAAAGCGTCACGTGGAGAAGTCGCTAGCCATCATCAATTCTTTGGAGAATTAATTAGGTATTATTTCTGCTCCGTAGAAAAGCATGTTTTAGGTTTCAATATTCTTAAAGCATGATTAATTCAAGTTATGAACATGATACATGTGAGAATTATGCGAATAGATTTTGTCTAAATAATCAGCTAAATAGATCTGACTATTATGTGATTTATTTGCTCGATTAATAATTATTAAATTATGATAATACGACGCACGTTTCTGCTGCCAGTTCCTTCAATATTTACATAGCAAAAAGCAGAGTGATCCTAATAACCAATGGCAACAGTAGCTACACTGCCATCCACCCCACACACAAATTCCCCATCACTTAGCAGAATACTTCTTCAATGCGGGAAAGACAGACTCATGCCTGGCCACCTCGGGTAGACTCATGAAGAAGTCCATGCGCTCAACTTTTTCCAAAATGAAGTTAGAAGCATCAAAGACTTCGGCAAGGTTGATTCCATTCACCTTAGCAACAAGCTCGAAAACATCTTTACGTGCCTTTGTGAGGTCGAATTCATACCCAATTCTGGACCCGAGATATTCAAGGTGAGTGTTAGTGGCTTCATGCATTTTTCCAATCACATCCACAAGTCCCTCCAATCCAGAATCGCACGTTTTGCGCTTCTTGCTTGAGGTTTCAGTAGTTGGTGTCTCACGCGCACGAGAGAATCCACTATCACTCGTCATAGGAGGTGTCTCATGCGCACGAGAGAATCCACTCTCACTCATCACAGTAGGGGAGTCCCTGTGAAGCCCTGCATCACCTCCAAGGAAGTCGTGGAGACCAAAGTCGAAATCAAGCCCAGGTCCAATAGTTGCCACATGCTCAATCGGTTTGAGATCGTTATAAGCATCAAGCATCTCTTCAGCTCCATCTTTATTCGCCCTGTCCTTACCGAAGATGATCTTCTAGTCCTCGTAATATGGCCATGACTTATTACGTAGCGAACGAACACCCCCATCTCTGTATTAATGATGCTAGTTACAAAAGAGCACCTGCGAAAGTCTTGATAGTATATAGTTCAAAAGAAATGTATGGAGTCAACAAGTACCTTAACAATTTCGCTCCATTGATTGTCGCTTACGTCGATCTTATAGTCACCGTTAACATTGAATCCAACACACTTCGATCTAGTATCTTTGACAGAGCATAGAAGCTATTCTTCCAGGTGTAAATTCTCGATTGGATGTGAGGGTTCGCTTTCAAATCAGTCCCCGAAAACTCTCGGTGCATTGCCTCTTCCGCTTTCATTTGATACCCAGATCTGAAGTCGTTATCGGACTTCCAGCCAGTAGCTACCAACTCTTTCATTACTCCCAGCAAGAAGATTTCCTCTTTGTCGCTCCACACACGATGCGTCCTATCTGCATCCAGTTACATCTATTATAGATAAGTACTCATTCATATGTAAAATTAAAACCAAATTCGTCATATGTCATGCACAACAACCTTTGCTTCCAGAAGGAGCTTACTGACTGTCATTGGTACGCATGGAGGCTGACATCTACATGAATAAAACACAAAAATTTAGTTCACAAACTCAGAACAAACTCAGAAACTGATCGACGATTCGCGGAGATGAATTACCTGCGTTAATCGCATCCGATGAAGCTTGACTTGTTTTCGTGGGAGTTCTAGGGCTTATGGCGGGAGGAGATGCGTCGTCGTATATATAGACTGAGAGATATTAGCAGGAAATCTAGCTGATTCAGCTTCCATGAGCATATGGTATTTTCTCGGCATATTAGTCAGTTACATGGAAGCCAACTGGAGTCAAGCCGTATAAAGCAATGGACTGGAAAAAGAACAATTTTGTCCAAGTTACAAAATATAAGTTTATTGGATCACTAAACAGCCTTGCCAATGCAAATAGTCCAGGCCCATATCCTAACCAACTTATTCCCATCAGGCCTAAAAAACTGGCCCTAAATAAATGCCCCAATATGTGAGGCCATTCAATTACTGACAGATAACGATCTCATTATCTTGTTTAGTACAAGCTCAGATAGAGCAATTATAATTCTTAGATCATCTCCAATCATACATCAAATTTCATTTTTAGTTGTAGAAAGTTTTTTCAATTATATAGCAAATTCAAATTCATTCTTGTATTTTTTTTGGGTATAACATCAAATATGGGTGTACTGTAAAAATTTTGTGAGACGTATGCTCAAAAATGGTAAAAAAAAATTATATTTAATATAAATAATTGAAATAAAAATTATTTTTTGGTGTGACGAAATGGTTTAACTCATTTTTTGGTTTAATGGTTTTGTATTATACTAAAATGGGGAGTAACTTGGTTGATGATTGATATTGTTGGTGGCTTGGTGCCATGGGATATAATAAATTTTAAATGAATAAGTTATTCGTGAATTATTTAGATTTTTGGTTTTATAGATCTCGTTTGAGTTCAGTTCAGTTGAAAGTTGTCAGCTAAATAAATCAAGTCGAGTTTGACTATATTTGGTGGTTAGATCAAAGAAAACTCGTTAAATAATTTAGTTTTGATAAAATTAGACTGTATTGAGTCGGTAGTTGTCATATTGAGAAACTACTATTTAAGACTTATGAGCATCCACAATATATGACGAACGTCCCAATAATCTAGCACGAAACTACTACTCCATTAAACAAGGCAAATGATCACATGTTGTCTTTTTTTAGCCACCGAAAATTGGTTTTGCCGAAGTAGTAAAAAAATTCGTAGTTTATGAATAGCAATTGCCACATCATAACCATATATAGCAACTGCTTTAGCAGTTAAATAAAATTAATTAACAAATTACACTAATAACAATATGTGAGAAAATCACAAAGAAAAATCTTTAAAAATGATTGGTGCTTTGTAGTAGGTAGAATGATTTCAATTTTTTGTATATGCAATAATGATTTCAATGTTAACTTAGAAGACAACTTTATTTGAAACAAACTTTTTGATATATTGTTACGTAAAGATTGACGTGATAAGTTGAAATATAACAGTGATCTCATTCAGTCACCTTTAGATAAAATTTAGTTGAGCTTTAATAGTGATCTCGAGACACACGTAAAAATAAAGGATAAATCTAGTTGTAATAGACATCTCCAACTATTACACTAAATTTAAATTCATTTTCAAGTATATGTCGTACTAAAAAGTAGTTATACTCCAATCGTTTACATCAAATTCAAAATTTACACTATTTTTAAGTTTTTATCTCACAAATATTTTGCAGTAATACCATATTTAGTGTTGTTTCAAAAAAAAACATTAAAAATATATTTGAGTTTGGTGTATGATTAGAAAAGATTTTCACACCAAAACTCATTTTTAGAGTATGGTTTCAGAACTTCCACCTCAACTCTATCAAACATTCAATTATAGCACTCGGATTTATATTCGATGGGCATCAATAAATGTGACATCTCACATCTCTCCATAAAAAAGTTAGAAATGTATAGTCTAGAAACAAAGAGTGTGATTAATTTGGACGACCTTTTAGAAGTACAATATTGAACAATTTTGAGTAGTTATATATCTAGATTATATAATATATTCTTCACTAATAATACTTTAAAAATTTTTTATTTATATCTCTCTTTTATTTTTTCAATTATGCATTAAAAATCGTGATAAACAAAATGTTCACTCTTTAGAGATGAAGGAAGTAACTATTATAGTGGACGAGTAATAAAGTACTTTGAAATAAAAATTATTGATAATATTTAAATTCTTAACCTCTCGTTATCACATCATTGCACGAATTATAAAACAAAGATGCAATGAAAACCAAATTGAATCAAGGATATATGCATAATGATTGAAATTCTTGTAGAAGTTGGTTCAAACTTCAAATTATATGCTGGCCCGTGCTTCAGTTGAGAGTTTTTGAATCCTTATTAATTACTACCTCTCAATAGTCTACCACTAATTTAATTATTCCAATCATGAATTAAGCTCAGTATCAAATTAAAATTATAAGATTAATTAATAAGAATGAATGAAGTACCGATATTCCAACTAATTATGCAGCAAATAATACTTCCAATTAGATTGTACAGTGATAGAGTTATTATTGTCACGTGCCACATTCACACATTGCTTCATCACATGGAAAAAAAATTGAGTTTGCTATAAAGGGAGCCGAGTCCAAGATACCTTTGTCTTGTCAATCACACCTCAAAAAATAATTTCTTACATTAATACTCCTTTCGTTCCTTAATAGTTGAGTCATTTTTCCATTTCGAGAAGTTCCTTCATGGTTGAGTCATTTCCATATATAGTAACTTTTTTCTCTTTCTTACTTTACTCTCTCTTACTTTATTCTCTCTACTTTATTCACTTTTTTACTTTATTCTCTTTCTTATTTTTTTATCTATTTATTTAACACACTCAACATTCATTTCTTAAATTCCGTGCCGAAAAGTTCCGCCTCAACTATGAGGGAATGGAGGGAGTAAAATAAGTCATTATTAGCAGAACTGAATTTGGGCTATTTTTCAAAATTCAATTATCGATTCAAAATATTTCAAGATTTTAGAATGTAAGGACCCGTTTTATAGCAGGGATAAAGTAGGTTTAGGACTTTAATCCTATATATATCCATCGTTTTATAGACTGGATAAAAACTTCCAAAGCCCGTCGGGCTTTAGAAAGCCTATCCAGGCCCGTGTCCACATCAGCATTTTACACTGTTGAGCCTTTACTATTATCCATAAAAAATGTGTGGGTTTATACACTGTTTGAAATGGATTTCCATCTTCTACCTTCTCATTCACTCTCTCTCTATCAATTACACTTGCCTCTCTCCGTACGATGCTTTGGCCGGCGACGGCTGTGTGGTTCAGTGGTCGTGGTCTCTCTCCAATCGGCCGCCGACACTCTCCGTCAATCTCTATCTCTCTCTCTATCGATTGAAGTCGATGCGTTTCTCTTCTTTCCGCCCAAAAAATGGTCTTCTTCAATTTTGGTTACTGGGCATAGCCACTGACACATCCGTCGTCTTCTTCAATTTTGGCAAATGTGAGGCGGTGATGAGGTTGGACTGTTGATGTTCCAAATCTGAGCTTCGATTTTCTGTCAATTGCTTCAATAGATTTTTTCAATTATCATTTAGGCACCGATATTGATAGATGATTTGTTCTGGAGCTGAGCTTCCTGTTCTATGGATTCATTGTTGCTACTGGAAATTTTACACAAATTGTGGCAGTGATGATTTCTTCTAAGATCTCCGAGAGTTGCGAAAGTGGTGCCCGTTTGAAAATTTGTGAAGCATCACTTTGCCTTTTCTAATGTGTAAAAGTCAAGCTTGTTTATTTTCCACTCCATAAAATCAGAAATTAATCAGGGATGATTCTGATTTTTTTTTCGATTCTTCTCTGTTGCTAATAACCCCGAGCATTATCTAGTCTATAAAACAACATCACAAAAATCATATCCAAAAATCATATCCAGATGTTATCCAACTTATGGCCCGAAAATTTAATCCCAAGTTAATTATCATGTTATATCCAATCCACGATATAAATATGTAAACATATCAGAAATGGAGGAGTAGTAATATTTTTGCCTAGTTTTGAAACGCGGGAGACAACGTTTAAATCATCTAAATTAGTTGGGTTTGCTGTATAATCATAGAACGAGTTCTTAGATTAAAAAGACTGTAATTCCAAAAATACCCCCACGAGCACCCCACATCATCAAGTAGATAAAATTAAAACTATTTCTTTCACTTAATTTCAATTTTCTCTCTCATCAAATCCATTCTTTTTCTTCTTTTCCACTGATGGAGAACCAGAGCCAGAACTCCGGGCGGCGCCTCCGCGAGCAATCAGCCTCGCCGTCCTCGCGACGTAGCCTGAAGAGGAAGCTCGAAGAGGAGTACGGTGAAGATCGTGTAAGTGTCGGCGGTGAAGATCGTGCAAGTGTCGGTGGCGAATCGCCCGCAGCTTCGCAACAAGATCTCATCCGAGATATAAAAGCGCAAGTTGAGATCCTTGATGCTGTTTTCTCAGCCGCCGAGGAGGATCGCGCGTCTGCCAAACACGCCATCCATGTCCTGTCGGAGCTCGCGAAGAACGGTACTGGAAATGAAAAAAACAATTAGTAAAAGCTTGCTTATCTTTCTTATTCTAATTTGTATAATTAGCTTTTTTGTGCGATATGGTGTTTTAATTGAGTGTGCATGTGCTGGATTTTGAGCTTAGGGCTTAGATCTGTGGTGAAATGATCCGTGTGGTGGTTGTAGGTGATAGAGATGAGTGGAGATTATATTTATGTTCCGTTTATTGAGATAATCATTCGACGAAGTTTGCTTGGGCGCGTCTCAGTTTTGTCCTTTTGCATTTCTAGGGTGCCTGTGCTGGATTTTGAGTTTAATTCTATGATCCGTGATGTAATTATGTGTGCTTGGTTGCAGAGGATATGGTGAATTTGATAGTTGACTGTGCGGCGGTTCCTGTATTGGTAAAGCATCTTCAGGCTCCGCCTCCTCTGGGGAGGGACGGGGAAGGTGGTTTGAGCTCATATGAGCATGAAGTGGAGAAAGGAAGTGCGTTCACTCTGGGACTCCTAGCCATTAAAGTAAACTCCAGCACTGCATAGCTCTGAGTCTATATGTTTTGTTTGGTTATTTTCCTCTCTGAATCAAGCAACTTTAATTGCTGTCTAAGTTGTCGTTTGCCAATTGCTTATGAATTTAGTCTTGATATAAAGACATTTGGCTGAAATTGGGACATTCCTTATTAGGTAATATGCCAAAGATATTGATTACTTTGATTCAATGAGTTTGATGATTTCACTTTTCTGTATTAAGTGAATTAGTTTAATTTCTTTTATGGCAAAATATCCTGTCCTTATTTCTGCATTTAAAAGGATAGTAGCTCCCCAACAAATGACAAATGATCATGGTGCTAACCTGATAGGTGCCTGCAAGTGAATGATCCATAGAGGAATGCTCGACTGTTTAAGGAATGAACTGGCCTTTTGCTATTTCAGCTTTTTTCTGTTTTTGGCTTATTTTCTGAAGTGATGCGCACGATCATGACAAATCATTGTTAGCTTGTTAACTATTGAATTTGGTGATGTTAGCGCCATGCTTCTGATATCTGCAACACGCTATACGTTCATTTGCATAGAAGTAGGTTTGTGTATAACTTTCAGAAAACAGTAGTATAAAAAAGTGTATGGAATAAATATTGGAAATTTATTACTTAAGCAAATAAGTGTTGTAAACTTTCATTTCATTGAGAAGACAGCTTATTGATAAGAGTAGACAGTGAGTATAGAAATGGTTATGGAATGGCTTGGGAAACTAATGTTGGGATTTTAACAGAAGGTTTGTTCTCCTGATATGGGAAAGTTTTTCGTAATTGTGTTTCATGGAAGGATGACAGAATCAGAAAGATCTCGTGGCATTTATTTATCATTAGATGAATCCAATCTTCATGACATATACTAACTTATACTAATAATTTGTCAATCTATCCCTTCTGTTTGACAGCCAGAGCATCAGCAACTAATTGTTGATGCGGGGGCCCTACCCCATCTCGTGGATCTCTTGAAGAGGCATAATGATAGTCCGAACTCTCGGGTGGTAAGTGGTGTCATCAGGAGAGCGGCTGATGCAATTACTAACCTTGCTCACGAGAATAGCAGCATTAAAATACGCGTTAGGTTGGTACTCTTGTGGGCTTTGTGGTGGAGTATAAAAATTTCTGTCTTCTAAAATCTGAAATCATGATTTCAGGATTGAAGGTGGTATCCCTCCTCTTGTTGAAATGCTTGAGTTTTCTGACTCGAAGGTGCAGAGAGCAGCCGCAGGAGCTCTTCGTACTCTTGCCTTTAAGAATGACGAGAACAAGAATCAGGTATTTGTCTTCTTCTTTCTTTCCCTCTCTCAATTCATGCGCTATGAAGTCTTTACTAGTTGTTTGCTAATTTTAGATTGTGGAATGCAATGCTCTACCTACACTTATTCTAATGTTGCGGTCCGAGGACACTGCTATACATTATGAAGCGGTTCGCTCCTATCTTATGTTTCAGTTATATGGTTATATTTAAAAGTAAGTATCATGTGTACTCATGCTTATAGTCACTGCAAATTGTCAGGTTGGTGTTATTGGTAATCTGGTCCACTCGTCACCAAATATTAAGAAGGAAGTTCTTGTTGCTGGAGCTTTGCAGCCTGTTATCGGTTTACTTCGGTATGACCAAATGAATTTTAGAAATGCTGTTATCAACTCAATACTTATTTGCAGAAGCCTTTTTGTCTTCTCGTAACTTTATTTGTTAACTTTACTATGAGAATCAAAAAGCTACATAACATCAGGTATTTTCTAAGTGGAAAAATAAATCATGAGTGGAAATTGCATCATCATGTTTAGATGTGCTCATAGATGTTCATCCCTGACAAACACTCTCATTATGCCCCCCTCCTTTGTGAAGGGAATACTAGACATTTACCAAATTGAGTGTCGTTTCTGCTTCGGTTTTTCTTTCTTCAGAAACATTTTCCCATTTGAGTTCAATTTTTTAAAAAAAGAGATTTTTTTTTTTTGGGGGGGGGGGGGGTTAGATATAACTAAAATATCAAGTGTTCTTTTTTGGTTGGTAGTTGGTATTTGACTTGTTATAGCTCTTCCTTGTGTGAATTTATTAGTTAGCTAAACAGATTTGAGCCCTGGATGGATTTATAAGATGCTATTGGGTTATAAGAGGTATTTAGACCAGGTAAATACACTAAAGGAATGTAATGGCTATTGAATATGGTTCTCATATAAGAACTTAGCCACTTTGTGGAATACACTGTTCCAAAATTGATTGTTGCATACTTGCATTACCGCTTTGTGTTTTTTTTTTTTATTATTAATTTATTATTGTCATTGTTATTTTTATTGTTGTTTTTGTTGGTGTTGTTGTTGCTATTATTATGAGGGACGAAATATAATTTTTACATAGATGTGGTGTAATCAATCAATTTGGCTGATTCCTTTGGCTAAACATGCTGGAGTAACTCTGCCTATTTCTTTTTTGAAATCCGGTTTTTGTTAGATGTCTGTGCTCCTACTATATTCTGCATGGTTTATGCTAATTATTTTGTCCAGTTCTGATCTAGTATATATGTACAAGGTCTCCATAAAGTAGAAAATGGATTTAATTTTTTGAACTTTTGATTTGGTTGACATCCATGAATAACAGCTCCTGCTGTTCAGAGAGTCAAAGAGAAGCTGCTCTCCTTCTTGGGCAATTTGCTGCAACAGATTCAGACTGTAAGGTTGACAGATAACTTATCTTTCCGTTTCACCTGTAACTTTATTTATGAAATTTCACAAAAAATCTTTCTCTATAGTATAGTCCCTAATTTATGTATTGCTAAAAAAATCCGGTGTGATACCTCTGCAGGTCCACATTGTTCAAAGAGGTGCTGTTCCTCCACTTATAGAGATGCTCCAGTCACCAGATGCTCAATTGAGGGAAATGTCAGCATTTGCCCTAGGGAGGTTAGCTCAGGTAACGTTTTTCTTACACCACCAACACTAGCCTAAAGACAATCTTTATATATATAGGGGGGTTGTGATCAAATAATAATTAATTTCCAGTACAGAACGCATAACTTTCAATTTTGTATTTAAAATTATCAACACAAAGACATAACTTTATAAACATAACATGTAAATTTGAATATCAACACAATGTAGATGATAAAGTTATGATTTTGTGTTGATAATTTCAATATACGGACTTGAAATAGTTATGCATTCTGTATTGGAATTAGTTATAATTATAATGCAACCCTATATATGTGTATGTGTGTGTGTGTGTAGGGAGGGGTTGTTCTGCAAAGCACTCTTAGGCTATAAACTAGGACCCATTTTCAACCCTTAGACCATGAAGATCTATGGTGGATTCATCTCCTTGTTGAATTACTTCATGATCCTAGGTTCAAATATCAAAGTTAACAAAGTTTTTTATGTTTGAATTCATAAAATTTTCCAGTGATTTCATACATGCTCAATTCATGGCTCGTAGTTATCTTTTAAAAGTAGTTTTTATTTTAGCCGCCCTATGTATATATGTATGTATGTATGTGTGTGTGTGTGTGGTGCAATGTAAATTATTTGTGTCTTTGGTGCTTAACATTAATTGTTCCTCTTGCAGGATCCTCATAATCAAGCTGGTATTGCCCACAGCGGTGGAATAATGCCGTTACTGAAGCTTCTTGAATCAAAAAATGGATCTTTGCAGCATAATGCTGCATTTGCTCTTTATGGGCTTGCAGATAATGAGGTATAGCAAAATCACTGAGTTATCTAGTGGTTGTGCTCGTAAAGCTTTGGCCTTTTTTATAAGTTCATTCTTATTTGGTAACATAATCACATTGTTTCTTACTCTTATGTTTGGCATTCTTGTTGTTGTAGGATAATGTTGCAGATCTTATTAGGGTGGGGGGTGTTCAGAAACTTCAAGATGGTGAATTTATTGTCCAAGTACAATCCTATGCCTGACTGAAATTTCTGTTATGGAATATTTGTAATTGGGTTGGACAAATGTTACTTTTTTTCAATCAGAGATATATGTCCGGTTTGTTAATTCTGCAGCCTACTAGAGATTGTGTAGCCAAGACACTAAAAAGACTTGAAGAGAAGATTCATGGGCGGGTAAGCTACTTTTAGTTGTTTGTAGGATGTGAGAAAACTGATTCCTCTAATGCTTCACTCAAAAGACTAGATTTCATCAGCATTGAGTTTAAAGAAGCAGATGATGGTAGTATGCAGAATATTTAAGCATGACACTCAAAAGACTAGATTTCATCAGCATTGAGTTTGAAGAAGCAGATGATGGTAGTATGCAGAATATTTAAGCATGAATAATTTGAAAATGTTTATGTGCTTTAGGTAGAATGACACACTGCACACTTTTAGTTCTTGATGTGGCCTGCTCTAGGTGCCATTTTAATATGGATATGCAACTTGGTTAATAGTTTTTTTTGTACAGGTATTAAGTCATTTAACATACTTGATGCGTGCGGGAGAAAGAAATGTTCAGAGACGCGTGGCTTTGGCTCTTGCTCATCTTTGTTCTTCAGATGACCAAAGAACCATTTTCATTGATAACAATGGTACCTGATTTTCGAAACTACTTTATAAAGTTAGTTTAACATCTACCTAAATCAAGATTTTCTGCAGCGACATGGCAGATAATCTTGACGACAGCTTTCACTTTCCTGCCTCACTCTTGTGTATTTGTAGGACTTGCTTTGCTTTTGGAACTTCTGGAATCAACTAACTCAAAGCATCAAAGAGATAGTTCTATGGCATTATGCAGGTTGGCTAATAAAGCAAACTCACTTTCTCCAGTCGATGCTGCTCCTCCTTCCCCAATACCTCAGGTGACTGTTATTTGTGTTATTGCTGTTGTATCAGTCAATCAACTGATAAATTGTCATCAAACAATTATTTTGAACTAAACAAGAAAAGGCGTTTATAAGGATTCAGTTTTGGCTTCTGGGGGTTCGAAAGTGTGGGTATTTTCTGTGTAATCATTTGGCCACAGAGTAGGAAATTAAGTGGAAAAACAGAATTCAATTACTTTTCTTTTGAAGTCACAGATGCACTGAATGTGTGAGTAGTATTGTTTGCGCGTACTAAATATGGAATATTACTGCAGGTATATCTGGGTGAACAGTATGTAAATAATCCCACACTATCTGATGTAACATTTCTGGTTGAAGGTAGTGATTTTTGTCAGATCTTGAAATTTCCATAAATATGTATCGCTGCTAATATTCTCCTTTCCATTTTGGATTACCAGGAAGACGGTTCTATGCACACAGAATTTGTTTGCTTGCTTCTTCCGATGCATTTCGAGCTATGTTTGATGGTGGCTATCGGGTGAGCATGCTATTTGATTCCTGTTACTATTTTTTTCTGTGTGCTTGGTTGCTCCCCTTTATGGCCTCACTCTCCATGATGGAAGAAGAGACTTTTGTGCTGGACACTACGTTTAAGGTCTTTCATAACTGCTATTTCGCCCTGCTTAGTAGTGCACATATCTTATTGTAGAGGAGTATGATTCCCTTTTGTGATAGCTGTTATACGATTGTACTAGTAAATTGAGCTGTTTACAGCCACTGTTTAGTGTTTATTGTTTACCCATCAATTAGGAAACCTCACTGAAATTAGAATCTCCACTTCCATTAGATCTCCACCTATTGAACTTCATTTATGTGTCTATCTCTTTCATCTCTGTTTGCCCATAGCCCTTAAGCATCTATTTGAAACAAACTTCAAATGCAAAGCTGTGCTCAGGCCTCGGTGTAAATATTATGGACATGTGAGACTGAATAGCAGGTAAGTCCTTGTCCAGTTGGTTTGTTAATACTCTAAAAACTTGACATAATGTTGCAGGAGAGGGATGCCAAAGACATAGAGATCCCAAATATCAGATGGGATGTCTTTGAGTTGATGATGAGGTAAATACTTTGGGTTGTACCCTGACAAAGTCCGGTCATTGTAAGTTATGAATCAATTATATCATTCTATAGATAGATCCTGAAACTGGTCTGTTATTGGATTTAGATACATATACACGGGCTCTGTAGACGTCAACTTAGAAATAGCACAGGAACTTCTACGGGCGGCTGATCAGTATTTATTGGAGGGTCTAAAGCGTCTGTGCGAATATGCCATTGCACAGGTAAGTTCGCATGAGAAATTTACTGATTTTAAATGGATTTTCTTCAGTTTGTGATGATATCTCATTTGCCTCCCTCTCTTTCTCTCTCTAGGACATTTCAGTTGAAAATGTATCCCTCATGTTTGAGTTGTCAGACGCATTCAACGCCTTATCTTTAAGACATGCTTGCATTCTATACATTCTGGATAACTACGACAAATTGTCTGTGATGCCCTGGTATGTTTGGCCTTCAACCTCTGGTTCATTGGTTACTATTTTCTCTGTGCTTTACCTTATCTGTGAATGAACGAACGCAGGTACTCCCAGCTGATCCCTCGCATTCTGCCAGAGACGAGAAGTTACTTTGTGAGAGTGATGACCAGACCTAACCATGCTGAATTAAGACGATGAGTTTTGTGGTAGCAATTTTTGAGACTGATCATTGACCCATTAACGACGGTGAGAATGAATGTACAGAAAAAATTTGATTAATTACTCATTTGAGTAGTTGTGGAGTCTCCATTTGTTGTCTTGGTGTGAAAGCACCGTTAATGGAAACGCCATATAATTATGGTTTATTTTGTGTTCAACTTCTTCTGGAACTTGAATCTCGCACAATTTTCTTGTAGTACTTTGTGGTGCTTCAAAAAAAAAATTCAAAAATGAAGAGGAATTAACGAGGACAACCTGTAGAGATAGGTGAGCATAAAGTATTTCGTAATATGGTGTGCACACATAATGGAATGCAGTTACAGAGGTAGTCTTTATTCCCAAACAAAAACATGGCAAATGGGTAGGGTAAAAATGGAAAGAAGGAAACTAGTCGTGTTCGTATACTCTCTGAGGCGTGGACCTGGCAGTGGCTTTAACGAGCTCATAGTACATCGGAATCTGCCAGAAGGCGTAGAGTGCCACCGGAAAAAGCGTTGCAGCATAGAGCGAGAAGGCCGTGTATTTGAAGGTGTCCTTTATCACGAAAAAATGTGCTGCGCAGAACGATACCAGCACTGCCGCTATTGATACTAGCAGCGACGTCAACTCTACCAGCAGCTTTGCCGGCAGATTCGTCCCATAATCTTTCTCTCGATGCCTGCCAAGAAAAAAACTGAATAAAAATATGAAAAAGAAATAATAAGTAGGACAATTTGTATACCTTGAGGTGAAGAAAGCCATGAACATGACAACCGAGGCTATGGAGAAGCAGAGCGCAACCAGTGAAGCAATGGCGAAAACATTGAATGCGGGCTGTTTCTTAAGCACGGGTGTGCCATTGGACTCGATGCCTCCGGGCACAGTGCTGGAGGCAGTGAAGGCCACAGTGGCGATGAGCACAGCCACGACGGAGCACGACTCAGACGTCTTGTACAGCCACTCGCTAGCTTCCTTGGCCAGCTCTTTGTGGTTTTCGGTGAACATTTCCCAGGGTGTTTCCCCCTCTTGGTTGCATGGCACAAAGAATTTCGCAGGCATTGATTTCTCCACAAACTGCAACAGATTATTCAATTTCATATAATTTCACATTATATTACTGGCTAAGTTCATTTGCAAGATGGGCTTAATTACCTCATACCACTTGACCTCCCACTGCATCTGCAAGGCGGGGCCCGGGATGAGCCAGTTCCTCCGGTTAGCGAGCATGGCGGCGAGATGCAGGGCGCTATTACCGTCGTTGTCCGTCTTGTAGAAAATGGTTTGAGTTAGTATTTTTTGTTTGAGTAAGAAGTTGTAGATATGTGGTTGCCTAGATTCCACAGCCAGCAAAACTATGTTCTTCCCATCAACGTTCTCGTTGTGAACGGCCAAAGGGTATTTCCCAAGTATGTATTTCACCATTTCTATTATCCCATGCTTCGTTGCAAAGAGCAGAGGGGTTTCCTTTTTAGGGTTTTGCTTCAATGTCTTATTTCCTTTCTTATCCTCATTGTCTCGAATAGTTATTCCGAAATTTCCATTTGTTTTTTCCACCATTATTGTCACTTCTTGCTGCGATGCAGCTGAAAATGACATCTCCTCTCTTCCGTTTCTTTTCTTGTCATCTCCATCTGCGTACGATATTATGTATAGCTAATAAGTAGTTACGGCCGGATACATAAAAAATGATAAAACTGTTAAATAAATCACGAAAGATGGTCAAATCCTAGTCATCCTTCCCTTTTCTGAGGAATTGCATGCTGATTTGTCAACCACTTTAAAACACTCAGAAGAGATTGGGCAAACCGACATTAGCTAATTAAATTTAAAACGTCGTTTTGTCAATGTGTTTTAAACCGATTGCCACATCAACGTGTAATTCACCGCTAGAGGGAAGGATGAGATAATTGATCAGATCTCAAACTTCGTGATTTATTTTTCAGACTTTGAAAAGTGTGGGGCAGATTAGAATTCGACCATCTTTCGTGATTTATTTGATAATTTGTCCATTGAAAAAATAGAGACAGACACCAAAAGTGTGGAGAGATCCCACGTATAGGAAAATTACTAGTACAAGATTCCTACTTAATGAGAGTTAGATCGATGAATATGGTTAATTTACCTTTTTGGACAATGTTGGACTTTTGATGCTCAAGATCTTGCAATTTGACTTCACTAATATCAAACACTCCACCATCTCCATCTCTCTTGATCGATGGAGGAGGCGATCTCACTTCTATTTCGAAATCGTAAGAAGACATTCTGTTAACCAATTCTTTCATGATCTGGACCGTCCATTTATGCTGTCTCTTTTCCTCTATAACCATTCGTATTTGGTTGTTCATCCCTAACCATCAATACAACATTAAATGAAAATACGAGGCGATATTAATGTTTAATGCTTTCTTTGGCTATTTTATGGGTTGATTTGGATTAAAATGGGGGTTACCTAAGGTTAAGCATGTTACAAATTTGTGAAATATAAGTGATAGACATTCGCCAATGGGTGCGCAGAAGGAGACGTAGTCGGAGTCCAAGCCTGGATACATAGTAGTATGACCATTAATTTTCAAATGAATGGATATTCTCCCAGTGAAGAATGAAATTAATAAAAACTTAATTAATTGAAGTAGTTCACCTCCTTTACTATCAAATTCCAGGGGTGGTCGTTGGCGATCATTGTTTGGATTCTCTGTATCCTTTTCTTGGCTCGAATCTGTAAAAGAAATGAAAATACTCCATATTGGATTATCCATTCCTATAATTAACATGATATATCTAGCTGAAAAATGTGTTTAATACTTACAGAGCCATGAACGAATGTGGGCGCAAAAGGTCAGAGGTTGCTGTAGATCGTCTTCGTCCTTATGAAACTGAAGCTTTCTAATGTATAAACCTTTGAAATATAAGTAGATTTGGTTGTGTTGTGGTCAGATATGACAAATATATGAAAATAGATTTTGATAGTTATGAAACTTACAGTGATAGACAATAGTTCGAAGAATTCCCATGCGGGTCCCACTTTTAAAGGCGGATGGCTTGGTAGCCAGAAGATGAAGCGGAGTGATTCCATTTGCATCGTTCCGGTTTAGCTTCGGATACATATGGATTATTTGAAATGCCAATTCTGCCATTCACAAATTATTAGTAGTAGTAGTAGCAGTAGTACAAAGACTTATTTTGGTTTATGAAAAAGATGACCGGAATGCCCTCCGGAAATGGCGGAGTGGAGGATGGTCCTGCCGTCGTCCTTGCCGCAAAAGCCCAAGCCAAGGCCGTGCCGCCTCATGATTGTGTGCATGCAGAGGAAGGCGTGTTTGCGGCCGTGGGCGACGGCGAGGAAGATAGGCGTCTCGCCGTGTTTGTTGCGTTCACCGATGAGGTGGGGGCGCGCGCTGGCGATCCAGCGGCACACCCTGGCGTTGCCGAGGTAGGCGGCCACGTGGAGGGGCGTGTTACCGTGATCGTTGGCCATGCGGAGGGCGTCTTTGGTGGCGAACTCGAGGAGGCGTCTGACGGTGAGGGAGTGGTAGTCGGAGTCGGAGATGGCCATGTGGAGGACGGTGTCGCCGGAGCGGGTGATCTTGGCAGTGGGAGCTTGGTTGTTAAGTTTGTAGGTATGGAGCACCTGCCACCAGTCGCGTCTCATGGCATAGTGCAGCAGCTCCTTCTTCACCTTCTCCAACTCATCATCTTGTTGCCTGGAGTACTCCATTGCTGGCCTCATCTCTCTCTCTCTCTCTCAATGCTTATTTGCTTATACTAATAGATATTGATTGTTTTTAATTTGGTGGTGGCATGGAGATGGAGTCTCAGTTTATATACATGTGCTTTCTCAGTCTCCGAAATCAGAATATATGGTCTGGCCCATATGTATCATTTTACACCTATCTAATATTCTATCTTGTACTACTATTAATCACTCAAACACGCCATTCAGTAAAGTACTGATGTGTATGTTACATTATATAGCAGTCGCTGTATAAATATTCTTTTTCACTTGATTTATAGTATAATTATATTTAGTGTAACATGACATTAGTAGTAGTATATCTTTTGTCGCGGCAACAAATAAAGATTCAAATGGAATTAGGAGGCATATAAATTAAAGAGGAAAAGATCTATCAACAGAAGAACTTGAGTACGAGAAGTGCTCGGGAAGAATAGGCGGTCCAAGTGATGATGCGACTAAGACCAAAAGCCTTCTTCTGCTGGGTCAAAAGGTCGCATCTTCCATCCTAGACACGGGAATGGTGCCACAAATGCGACAATCCAATGACAACGGATTGTTCGAGTAGGACGCGGAGCATTGCCGATTTGTGGCCATGCTCGACCCCAAATTGGGACACTCGCTGTATTTCTAATTTCAATTATGTGCTATTTAGTTTTTATTACTATGTATATTTAATAAAATGTTAGTATTTGCCCTTTATTTATAAAATAATTTAATTGGAAGTTACGAATAAATAATAAGAAATGTGAAGTAGATGAATAGTATAGAACTAAAAACACTAATGCGTAATGATTGTAGACTTGCAACTTATGCTCAAATGTGGGAACTTGAATCACATTCTATACAAAGAAGCGTTTACTATTTGGTTTCAGTAGAAACACTTTCTCCCTCTCATAAAATTTGATATTTTTTTGGATGATGAATGCATAATTGGTAAAATAGGAAAAAAGTAGCAATAAAAAAGTGATTGGAATATTAGAGAAGCATAGAGTCCTCATTACAAAGAAAAAATCTGCCTACAACAAAAATGAAAAGAGTGCATATTTATATGAAACATATGAAATATACAAATCGATATGAGATAAACATTATTGTAGCGTATACAAAAAATAAAAATGGGCCTGCTCAATGGGCTAGCGACACTCCCCGTAGCACCACTCATTTGTATGTGTGCTCCGAGATAATGTGTGTCTTTGAACTTCCCGCTATTACTTTTTATAAGCTAGTAGAATTTTGATTTTCCTTTTTAATACTTCATCTGCCCCTTGTAGTTGAGTTGTGTTTCTTTTGGGCTATCTTACTATAATTGAGTCATTTATTTTTTAGCAAAGAACAGTACACTTTTTCTCTCCATCTCTCTACTTTATTCTATGTTCTGGTTTATTTTTTCTCTTTTATTAATACAATTTCCTTAAATCTCGTATCTAAAAGAAATGTCTCTACTACAGAGAAACGGTGAGAGTCTATTTTCCGTTCTGAAAGTTAATAATATCTATTTTTAAAAATAAATACTCATGTAAATATTCCCCATTTCTCATCACTCCATTCACACATCGTTACATCAAGATCATTTTCTACCTCAAATTATTAATTATTTTTTAAAACTTTGCCAAATTAGTGAATATAATCCCCGAAAACATGAATCACGCATAACGGATTAAATGGGTCAAATTAAGTTTAAAATAAAGTTGATAATGAATACCACTTTAACTCTGTTTATGACCTTTATGCTTAAAAAGAGAGGGATAATACCATAAACAAACTAGAATTTGCTCTATTTTGTGTTCAATACTCAATAGGACTAAAGACCTCAATATTCTTGAATCTTTGTTGCCGTGAGACATTCGACGTATGAGAAAAAGAGAAAGTAATCAACTTTAGTTTGGATTCTTTCATTAATTTTAAAGAAAATAATTTGAAATAGATATTTACCCTAATTTCTTAATTTGAAAAGGAAAATAGATGGGCCTATTTTTCTTAAAACATTGATATATCAACGACTTAATTAATGTGTTAAAGCTAGCCCAAATCAATATAGGCCTTTTCTACATAATTGATGGCCACGGCTCGAAACTCTTAGACGATCAAAATCGCGTTGAGAATTCAAAGTGCGATTTTATTAAGACATTAAGCTGAACGCGTTTCTTCCCCACAATCAAAGATATGAACAATGACCGCCTAAAAATTATCCTTTCGCAGATAATCATTGATGGCCGCTCAGCTCTCCGGCGTCTGGCTTAACAGCTCCGCCGCCTCGCTCACCGGCGAGTTACTCCACCGCCGGTTTAGCCGTTCTCCGTTGGCGGTGGTCTCCGCCGTTCACCCTTCTACTTTTTCGCCCACAATCCAGGCACGACACATTGCTCAGTCTTGTTAACCTATTTTTCTCGTCAGTTCATTTCTGATTTTGATTGCGTATGCATTGATTTGGCCAGTGTTCTATCTGAATTATCTCTCGAATCTTTTAATAGTAAATTCGGAGCCTTTTTTCACTGTTGATTTTATTGAATAAAATCGTGTAGCTGCGATATGCTACGCAGTAAGTTAAATTACTAAACTGTTCAATAATATGTACATGCATTCATTTTTTTTTCTCTCTCTCAGTCGTTTATGTCGTCTGAACTGTTAGGTTTTAGGGATTTTCCATCTCAACTTAGTATTTTCCCCCTCAACTGTCATATAACTTAGCAATATGCAATTGACGAATGGATTGTCCTTTAAAATGTTATATGGATCTATTTTGTTGAAATATATATCACTTAGAGCAGAAGATGCCTGCAGATTGTTGGTGGAAGAAATTTGGGCTGGAATGGAATGGACAGCTCAAAGCTCAGTAGCACTTTGGATGTTGATTCTGAAGAATTTAACTGGGCAGAATTAGAACGAGACCTTTATCACTGGACAAAAGTGTTACGTCCAGTTCAGGTAGGAATAAGGTGTGGTCTTAACAACCAATCTTTGGCAACTATGCTTGATTCTCGTGGCATCTACTGAGGCTGAAATTTATTTTTTTGTGTTCGTAATACTGTTGGAAATCATAGTGGTATCCTGGTCACATTGCGAAAACAGAAAAAGAACTCAAGGTCCAGCTGAAATTGATGGATGTTGTGATAGAAGTCCGAGATGCTAGGATTCCAATTTCCACCAGCCATCCGCAGGTTAAGATCTCCGTGATTTATTGTGTCTTGGAATCCAGGCTACTTCATATATTTTCTGCTGATTCTTAACCTTGCAGACCTATGTGAAGAAATTTATCCGTCTTTGCTGTTAGGTCTTCACACCACTACATGTTTACTTATAATATGAATGGAATCATAATGTAGGAAATGTTTATGGTTATGACAGACGAAGATGAAAGATGTATGACTGTACCATTTTTGCACGACCAAGTACCATGATTTTTTGTGGCATTTGGTCTCTTAGTTTATGAAGAAAGACATTCTAATCTTACAGAAACTTGATGAATGTAAGGTCATAAAATATTGTGAACATAATGAAGCTTGTCTGGATGCTCTAAATTATAAAATTACAGCAACTTACAACCTCAATATTATTAATAATGCAAACCTTCTCAAGGCTGATTTTCGAGCCTTGCTGTATCTTTCCTGTGTTTCTATGCTAGGTATTCATTTTTGTTAGACTTTGGTGAATAGATGGATACATGGTTGGGGAATAGGAAGAGGATTGTTGTTTTGAATCGAGAAGACATGATTTCTAAAGCCGACCGAGATGCTTGGGCTAGTTACTATGCAAGGCAGGGGACAAAAGTTGTCTTCTCAAACGGACAGTTTGGATCGGTATTATTGAATCATCCACCTAAATAGCTTACCTATACCACTTCAACAACTCATTTTTTAATGATTACTCTTAATTTGGGAACATCAGGGTACCTTGAAGCTGACTAGGTTAGCAAAGGAATTGGCAGTTGGAGTTAACATCAAGCGCAAATCCAGAGGACTGCTTCCTCGTCCTGTGAGTTTTTTATAATTATTCTATTTTCTATTGCTATCATTCTGTTAAAAAAATTTCTTGTAGCAAATGTACAAGCTATCATTACTAGATTTGTTTCGTTGACAAATTTGTCTTGAGTTGAGTTTACATTGGCCTTGTGTTTGAGTCAATTATATAACTGTAAATGTGTATGAACTATGAACTCGTTGAGATTGGTCACTGAAATTGATGCCTATTAGTTGTAATATCTCTGGCAATGATTGAACATAATGTGCTCATTATTAGGTATTCAATTGTAGTGCTCCTTTCATCTCATAATAACTACCATCCTTAACATTTGAAATTTACAATATTTCTATTTTTGATGAGTGAATAAGGATATACGATTAATTTTTATATTTACTTTTTCAAGTACATTAGTTACATTTTTTTCTTAATAAATACTGTAATATGCATGAAAAGGGAACACAGACTAAATTTTTGGGGCAAAGGGACTACATCTCTTTTCACCTATTTCCTTAACTAGTATGTTGGATGTGATCTAGTATTTAATTCAGTTACAAGAAGACATAAGTAAACAAGGTTCTAACTCTTAATTTTTATAGTATCTGTTACGCATGTATTATTAATTACTACTACTATCCGAGGTTCATGCATTTCTTTTACAGGTTCGAGCTGGAATAGTGGGCTATCCAAATGTTGGAAAATCATCTCTGATAAACCGGTTGCTCAAGCGTCGGATGTGTCCTGCCGCCCCAAGACCAGGTGTTACAAGAGAGCTCAAGTATGTTCTATCCTTGTGGTGTTATCTATATAAACTAGACTGTGGAAAGATTAAAAAGAGTACATGTGCTTTTGTAAAGTTTCAGAATCCTGACGGCTATAATGAAATTCCAGGATCAGGCTCCATTTGCTGCTCCTTAATATAGAAAATAGGGTAGCTATCATCACCACAATCGTATATAAAGTACAAATAGTTTCAAGTTAATAGAACACGCACAATGCCAGTCTTTTCCTCATATGTAACATAGATTCTAATATTAATTTTGGTATAAAAGGTGGGTTCGGTTTGGGAACGATTTGGAATTGCTGGATTCTCCTGGCATAATCCCAATGAGGATCGACGATCAGTCAGCTGCGGTTAAACTTGCCATATGTGATGACATTGGAGAGAGGTCTTATGATGTTTCTGAAGTCGCAGCCATCCTTGTACAGACTTTGTCTCGGCTGCCTGAAGTTGGTATGTCGTGTATAATTATTTCTCATAAACAGACATGCTGAGATTCTAGATGAAAGAGACGTTTTCACATCACTCTTCATCAAATATGACCTATTAACTTGAAGATTTTTTTGATCAGACATAATTAGATTAAAAAAAAAGAGAAGTATCTGCTGTTTGCTCATCTTATTCGTTTGAAACAGGAAACAAAGCTCTTCAAGACCGCTACAAGTTGGAGACAGATGGTCGAGCTGGTAGAATGTAAGTTGCTTTGCATGATATCTAGTGCTTATCACATTCTGTGTTATTGGAAGCTTCTTTGCCATTTCTGCAGAAAACACGCAATCTTTCAGAGCCTTTGCCATAGTTTATGTCAGAAGTAGTTATTGATTGCTGCAACTTCGTATTTTGATGGATTTCCTATGACTTGATTGCAGTTTTGTACAGAAGCTTGCTCTTCGACTGTTCAATGGGGATACTAACCAAGCATCATTCCGCATCTTGTCGGATTTCCGGAAAGGAAAATTTGGTTGGGTAGCTTTGGAGAGGCCTCCAAGGTAGATGATTATATTTTTAAAAGTAATCTTGGAGCATGATTGGAGTAGAAGTTTCTGTATATATAACATATTTATAGCTTGTACTAAAATTTTGTGGAAATTTCATTTTCGGGGTGTATTGTCTTCGCTTAAATCGAGTAGTGTATTTTATTTTTTGGATTCTGGATTCTGGATTCGGCTGACATACAACATCCTTGTTTTAATATCCTATCTATATCCGTTTCAGGTTAGTCAGTTGGCACGGATTTCGGTTATTCGATATTTAGGTTTTATTGAAACAAAGTATGGAATCTATTTAAACTTGACTTGATTATTTGAATCAGAATATATATCGAATCTTCATGTCATCCTTAAAGCAGCAATATAATTGAATTTTAGGTTTTTATATTTAAACTCGATTTCTGAATATAATTTATTCGAACTGATACATATTATTATTCAGCAATAATTAGGTAAATATTAACCTTTTTTAGATTAAATGTCTCCAAATTTATAAAAAAAAATTACTTTCTCATTAGATATTTGTGTGATTATATCCAGATCAAATTGATTTATAAATTGGAAATCATGTGCTAATGTATCATAATCTTTTATTTTTTTAAATCTTTTAAAATATAATAAAAGCAGTTTAATAAGAGCATTAATAATTAATATTCCTACTACTAATAAAATTGATTTATGTAAATTCATCTGATTTAATTTAAAATATTGGGATATTATGGAGGAGTATAATTTATCAATGTTTATCTTTATTTAAATTTATTTTATCATGTATATAAAGCGCATTCATTCATCTCATAATTTTATCCGTTTCCTTTCGCCTTGTTTTCGGCTGTAAAAAAGGCGCAGGCGCAGATAGAACTGAAATAACTCAATTTTGTAGTGCTTTGTGGAAAAATGATGTGTGAAGAGTCGTACGATTTTAACCACAAGGAAGAACCTGAAGATAATTCTCACTTCAATTTCGATTTCTGCTCCCTTGTCTCGAAACCAAAGGTTTAAATTTCCCCCTTCTACATCAAACTATAGATTTTTGCAAGCAATGTTTTGTAAATTCGCAATCCCGCCTTGCAGGACTATTACAAGATTTTGGAAGTGGATTATGATGCTTCCGACGAAGCTATTCGATCCAACTACATCCGTCTTGCCTTGGTACCTCACTTTCTACATTCTTCTTATTTCAGTAAATTTTAGTACTATTTTATTAACTTTTTACTTTTTTATTTCCCAGAGATGGCATCCCGATAAAAAGAAGAGCGAGGAGACTGCCACTTCAAAATTTCAAGAAATCAGTGAAGCTTATCAGGGTAATTGCAAATATGTGTTTATTTATTTTAATGAAATTTAGTTATACCATCATTATTATTAGTAGTAGTATTTGGAAATTTGGGATTCTGATTTTGGTAGTATCTATCTCGATCTCAAGCTTTTATTTGTGGGTTGGCGAGAACTTCATAATATGCAAATTTGTAGTTGGCTTTAGTTTTTGTTGAAAACCACAAAAATTAGGGTTCATGCTTCAGAGCTTATCTATACTATTGAAGTGCATGATTGATTAATCTCTCAGTTTATACAAACCAAACACTTGACTTAATATTGACCCAAAACTAACTCTGGGAGTTGAATGGCGATATTAGGAATATGTCAATGCACATAAGCTCCTCATTATGTAGATTCCAACTCTTTTTGGATAAGAAAATATGGTTATTTCAACAACTGTTGAAGAAGAATAACCAGTGTTGGCAGTAGTTGGAAAAGGCTCCAATAGGAAAAAATTTCACCGTTGTGGATACTTTCACCAATCACCGGTAGTCATTCTCTTGATGGCTTAGAGTGTGATAAAGTTTTCTAAGCAACTGAATTCTGTGTACATGTGGTAATGTGGACATGTGGTGACCTCTAGTGAGCGCATCGTTCCTTTCTGTGCAGCCAGAATAGATATGGAGTATATGCTAAAACCTGACTTGATTTTCATTATTAAAAGCTACCTGTATGTTCTTGAAATCTCACATCTTTTTTGTTAACCTTGTGGAGCAGTGTTGAGTGATCCTGTAAAGCGACATGAATATGACAACATGGGCATGCTCCATACGCTTGACAGCAACATAGCGGTGACCTCTCAGCATCCATTTGTTATAGTAAATCCTCAAGAATTTTATGATGCTCATTCATTACTAGTTTTGGGGAATGCAGGATTATCTTAATCGCTACAAGGGCCTCATTCTCACGTGCAACGGCCTTGGTATGAAATGCTCGATGTGGTGATTTTACATTTGTTCTCCCCAGTGGCTAGACTCCGGGATCCTCTTGAATGCAGCAGGCTTTTTTTCCATAACTGGAAGCACGAGGTTGGATCAGAATGCAGATTTATGCAATTTTAACAACCCATGGCGTGGCGTAGAGTAGAGTAGAAACCTCAAATAGGCATCATGTGATATGTTTTTTGATGAAGTTGTGGAATTTGTTAGTGCTTAGTGTAGTTAGTACAGGACATGTGCCTTTTGCCATATCTATCTCTAGATGAAATGACGAACAATGGTTACGGCCTTCGATTGTTGTTAATTGTTATCTTCGACCTCGGCCTTCGATTGTTGTTAATTGTTATCTTCGACCTCGATCATATTGGCCATTGTCTGGTGATATTTGGAAGTAGGACTTCTTTATCTTAACCTTGAGGTATTCACATGTGCAAAATTAAAAACATCTATCAAATGACATTATCAATTAAAGAATCGTAGTTCCAGTTTTACTTTCAAGACTGAAGAATACAATACATGGGACCACCAAACAACACGAAAAAAAAGAAGGGAAGCCCAGAAAAAATCTATGTGCCAACAAAAACTACTATCAAGCCCTCATTTTTATCAGATACAGTAGGCTGCAATTAACAGGTGGAATGAGCCTCGTCTCCTCGATGCTGAATGTGCATCAGCATGTACAAGTTTCTCATCAAGAGACTGAAGCAGAACAGAGGGCGCCATCATCATTGCTGCTTGTGCAGCTGTCTTCCGTTCCACATATGGGGATGGAGCGTTCAATGAGTCCACATGAGGCTTCCTGTTTCAGGATCGAGCAATATTTCTTAAATGTCTGCACGCTAACATGAAGCTGGAAATCCACTCCAAAGAGAAACTTCATCTCTAGCTTGTTCAATTCTCTAGTGGAGACGCCTCCGACTCTAGCATAATATGCGTTGTTGAAGAATCTGTGGAAGTCATTTTACATTTACTTTACATAATGATTTAACTTAAAAGGTCAAACAGTTTCTCAAGCTTGAGTGAGTGTAATGAACTTACGCGTCATCAATGAACTTTGCTGCCACCATTACACTAGTGATAAGAAGGCGGTGGATGTTGAGGGAATTCAGGCATAAGTTTGTCCGTTGAATGAATCTGTCCAAGTATATATGTGCGATAACGAAGCAGGAAGGACTGCAGTTGGAATACCTAAAAATGCGATCAATGTATTGCTGAATGCTCAGAGAAGGCGCTCTTGTACCATGGAAAACAGTTATGACATCTTTGGCTTCTGATGTCACAAGCATCTTCTCATTTTCGTCGACAGTTTTATCCAGAATGACTGAAAGAAGTGAAAGGATCCGGGGCTTTCCCAGGTAGTCCTTGATGGGGTCCTTGAGCCCTAGAGTCACATAATCAAGCGGGCAGAAGATTGTTGGTTCAAACGACAAACCTCCCATCCTCAGTTATAGCAATGCTCGGTTTTAAATGTCAAAGATTTGCAAGCAATGCTGCAAGAGGTGATATACTAACATCAAGCACTAAACAACTTATATAATTTCCTTCACAAATTACAACGACACAACACAAAGATTTCTTCTAGCAAATAAAGAACACTAACCAAAGAAGTGATACAGTAGCAACAAATCGAACAAGGAAAAGGTCGAGCTTCTATCTAGTTCCAGTTCAAGTGAATCAAAATGGAATTTCAAGACAGGAAGAGAATGCAAGATCTTACATGCGGATTCTTATGAATCAAAAGATAAGTCAAACTTATGTTTTTTTTAGTAATGGAAGAAAATTCTGCATATGCACAGAGATTTAGTCTCAAATTTTCTACTTTCCATTTTTGTTACAGTCAATTTCTGCAATTAAACCGAAATACTACTAGATTTTACCATGCATGGACTAAGCATTACTAAACCTAGTTTCTAGTATCAAATTTTGCAAGAATCCCAATATCCCATTAGTAGATCCAGCTCAGAATCACAACAACGCAAGATTCAAGAAAAACCCAACACAAAGTTGCAGTCTTTTTTAAAATTCTAACCTTTCCATAAATAATAGTAACTCAGAATCAAAAGCTGTGCTTGAGTCGAAAATTAAATCATAACAAATCAGGAACCCACAAATTACAACAAGAAAGAAGAAGAATGTGGGTTGTATCCTAATGAAAAAGAAGGAAACTTACCCCCAAATGGTTGTGGTGTGAATTGCGTCATCAGAGCTACTTCTCACTAACATCAGATGCAGCAGTTGCTTATCCAACAGAAAAAGGGAGATTCATTCAATGAAGAAGCAAGAAATATGCGATATCCACCTCTAATTTTGGCAATCTTTCAACTCACTCCACATGAGAAATAAATCCCCCAACTTCCGTTTCTCTCACTCAATTGACATGGTTGATGGATGTGTGTGTGCTTGTGCGGGAGAGGACAGAGGAGAGAGAAGAAGCCTGGTGGGATTCATTATGGATTGTCGGTAGAAATATTATCTGCTTGCGGTGCGGCATGGGACCCGCATTATATACTTTCTTTTCCTTTTTTTATTTATTTATTTATTTTCCCTTCCCTTTTCGTATATGGGTAAATCCTTTTCTTTTCCAATTTAGGGCTTCTTTTGCTACACACTTGGGCTATTTTTTATGTTATGCGTTTAAATTTGCGGTGAACTTTTTTCATTTTGGATTAAAAAAACTGAAGTTAATTAGTAGGAGTTGAAGCCACTAACAAAGTAAGACTACTTGCTTACCCTAGTTAGTAAACATTGAGGTCAAACGTCAAATGGACTAATTAAAATAAGATTTGTGTGTCTAACTCCTTAACCTTCTCTAAAAAGGACAGCTATGATCTAACTAAAACACAAATCATGAAATAAATAAATAAAATTTCCACTTCATTTTAATTGTTCTGACAATCTCAAAGGGAGATTGATTATATTTTGTCTATCGAAGAATAATTTTTCAGGTTTCTTCTTCTGTCGATGGGATGATAAATCATGTGAGGTGGCAATGCCTTGGTAGTAAATGCCAATACAATCAAATACTTAAAAAATAATTAGGTCTGTTAATTACGCGGCAGCTGCCACTTTATGGTAGTTTATCAGGGAAACTGCAATAAATAATTGAGTAATAACAGACTGTCCATGAAAAAATGTAGTTTAGTGTTTGACTGCATAAATTTAGGGGTAATTACTGTTTTAAAGACATTAAGTTTTTGGTTGAATGTCACGAATTAATTTCGGAAGTGAGTCCATACTAGATAGCATCAAAAAAATAATTTTCATTTCGTTCTCAATTAATTGACACGGTTACTTTTTACTATTTTTGGTAATGTAACTCGTGTTCCACTAATTTATTTCACTCACATTTTATTACAAAATTAACGGTATATAAAAGTAGGAGCCGCATTTTACTAACTATTTCACCCACTTTGTACTCTCTCTGACCTACTATATGTGATGTGTTTCTTTTTTATCATTATTTTACAAAGATGATAATAAATAAATAGAGTGGAGTGAAAGAAAGTAAGAGAGGGAATAATATAGAAGAGAGTTGCACATACATTATTCTCTCGTTTACTTTACTTTATATGCATTCTAAGTATTTATTATTATCATTTTTGTAAAACAACGTCTAAATTGAAACACGTCACTTATAGTGGGATGGAAGAAATAGTAAATTTCTTAAAACGTGTGTTGTATCAAATGGTATACCAATTAATAGGAGACAAGGAGACTAGATAGTCTTCAGAGTGCAATATTTATATTCGTTTTTTGGTATTTCATAAAAGCCAATAGTATATAAAATTCATAGCTGGAATTTCATCGTGCAAAGTAACCCATACAATACGATTAAAGTAAATGAAAATTCATTGAATTGGACTAGAGAGTATATCACACAAATTATAACGCGTACACCGCTAGAAATGTTATTAAGATAAATAAAGAAACGCTGAACACAAAGTGGCTGTAGTTTAGTGGTAAGAATTCCACGTTGTGGCCGTGGAGACCTGGGCTCGAATCCCAGCAGCCACACTAGAATTTTTTTTAATTAATTACAAGTACTACTTTATCAGACATTTTTATGTTATTTAATGGTGCCAAGAGAATTTAGCAAACGGACAGTGATTTAATTTAATGCCAACTAAAATGATCATTTTCTGATTTTCTCTATAGTGTGGATAGAAAGGCATGGACAACAACTCAACAAGCCTTAAGGAAACAGTGCAAAATACTATAGTAGTACTACAAGTTTTCATCGTCACTCTTCTCTTCTACTAGCCACAAAATAGCCACAAAGTCTAAACAACATTTGCACACTAACCCCAATAAAGGTAGAAGCCACCACCACAAAGATATGTCCTACTTACGACGACTAACAGCAGCATCAACACCTCGCCCGTTTCTGGCCAATTTGCTTACTTTGCTTACGAACGTTGGGAGATGGCAGGCCACTCTTTTGAACTGCTTCAGGCGGAGGAGATGGGCTACTCTTTTGATCTACTTTAGGCGATAAGCTTGCAGTGGCAACGCCTGCAGCATTTGCCAGTTCGGAGACTAGCACAAACTCCTTCTGACCTCCCACAGCAACCTTCATCTCCTCATACTGTCAAAATCAGTGTAAGGAAAAAGACAGTCACAACTCACAAGCTATTTCAAACTAAAACAATTCAAATCCTAAAGATAAAACAGACATAGTGCACCAACAGATAAATCCAAATCCAAATCCAAATCCAAATTGTACATATTATGATGATAATACTCCTACATGAACTAAATAGACTCCTCCATCAAACACATGTATATCGAATATTAATAGCAAAGATGGCAGGCACAATCCATGGATGTTAGGCAGTTAAGCTAAAAAATCATGATCTTGTTTTCATAATTTTGTTTCACATTTTCAATAAATATGAGATATTATCAAAAGACACATCTTGAAAACACAAAAACAAAGTAGAGTTTAGTTTAAGATTACTGCTGCAATTTTTCCACGAGCGAATTCCAGCTTCTTGACCAGCCTAAGTTGTTCATCTATCAACATCTGAATCTGCAACAAAAGAAAATTCAGCCTTCCACAAAAGTAATATACGATCATCATTGATCAAAAAACAAAAAACCATAAGCCGTCATTGCCTGCTTTTGTGAACTGAGGTACAAGCTTTTGTAGCTGAGATCAGGAGAAGGGACCGCCATTGCATCTCGTTTACAAACCTACCAACAACCAGATTCATTAATAAAGGAAATTCGTGGAGATTGGTAGCTCAAACAAACTTATGCAACCTTGAACTTCAAATAATCTACAGCTTCAACAAGATAATCGAGTTTCTCTTCCAGGCTTCCTCCGTGCGCTTCTGGAGGATTGCTACCTGGCTGAACCTCTTGTTCCTGTTCCTCTTCAACAAGCAGATTGCCAACTGGCTGAAACTCAGTTTCTTGTTCCTTTTCCTCTTCAACAAGATCAACATGTTCCGGAACATGTTCCAACTCAGGGCTATTAGTAGATGGGGTCAAACTCTTAATACGACTTGATCGTCTCACAACCACAGTCCCGGCCCTTGAGTTCTTCTCCACATTCAAAGCCTCCTTAGCTTGCAGATGCAGTTTCTCCACACCGGTTTTCATTTCTGAACTAGCATTGGATGCTTTATCCTACCATACAATTATAATACATTCAACTTCTAGTTTGAGAACTTTCAAATGTTCCATATCTCTCACCACTTCAAAGATATACAATCTCTCTCATACACACAGACATGCATTTACAACAATACCATGTTTTGCAACAACTGCATACTTTTGCTTTCTTGTGCCTACTTGGCTGAATATTTCTTGTTTTCTTGATAAAAGACTTTGCATCGCTCAACGAGATAAGAATGGTGACATAGAAATAACGAAAAATGAAAAACATCAAATAGTTGTCCCATTAAAGTTGGGCCATTTCATTTTTTAAAAAAACACAACACACGTCATCACTCTTACTTTATTCTCTCTCTTAGTTTAGTCTCAAACTCTATCCTACTTTATTACTCCTCTCTTAATTTAATATACTCTCACAACCCTCCTATTTCATTCTATGTTTTACTTTATTCTCACTCTACTTTCATTGAATATTTATTTCTTAAGAAATGCTCCAACACAAAGTAACAAAATAGTCATTTTCGGATCTGGATCCCCTGCTGTGCTAAAAGCCACAGCAGGGGATGTTGTGCTCTAATACACACATATTTTATTCATAAGTTTATCTTATATAAAATAATAGCTTGTTTGTAACAGCATCCCCTGCTGTGGCTTTGAGCATAGCAGAGGATCCAAATCCGTCACTTTCGGCCATCAATTAAACACCAAACATGGACAGAATGTCATCAAGCCTCAAACCAACAAACAGCAGCGTTCATAAAAAAAAGAACTAACCAATTAAAAATAGCTCAGCAAGTACTCCCTCCATTCTATAATAATAGAGTCATTTTGCCATTTTAGTACGTTCATAGTAATAGAGTCATTTCCCTTTTTAGTAAAAGTCAACACATTTTTCCACACCTACTTTTATTCTCTCTACATCTCTCTACCTTTTTCCATTTTCCACTCTATAGTCTCTATTTACTTAATTCACCTACCACAATTTTTTTTAATCTGCGTGCCAAAAAGAATTGTCTCCATTACTATGGAATGGAGGGAGTACTAATAACCATGATGCATGAAGCATAAACATAGAATAAAATAAGTGACAAGTTTGGAAAGAAAAGGGGGGAAAAGAAGTGTTAAACCTGTTTAGCAGCATCATTAGGTAACTGGAAAGAGACCATCTTTTTGTTTCTACCCATTCTCCTTCACTTAGAAACACAACACTAGGGCAGAATGAACAGCACCCCCTTGTGTATGGTGGAGGTCTGGTGTTTTTCAAGTGTTTTAGTTTCTCAATAAACGAATAGTGGCGGTGCGTTGTAATTGTACTGAAGACTGTGTTCAATCCTGGCCGTCCATTGGGGTCCCACAGTGCGATTTGGCTCGAACGAGAATGATTACTGGAATCCAATCATATCTAATCGAATTTAAATCGTTTTTAATTTCTCATTTAATGGAGTATAATTTTATACAATTATAAGTACTAATTAATACTGTTATTATTATAGACGAAAACATATTTTGGTCCACGAACTTTGTCAATATATTAATTTTGGTAAGTAACACTTGAAAATATCCTAGCAGATCCCATTAACTTCAATATAATATCGTTTAAACTACCTTTTCATTTTTTAAATTTTCTTAGACGAAAATACTCTCAAGTCCATGAATAACATATTATTAGGATATCACAATATATTTGTATTATGTTGATATAAAAATATGTGATTATTTACTTGAAAATATTATAAATACATATGAATATTTGTTTCGAATGTTCAAACTAAATACATATGCTATGATTCTTATTCCATATATATTTTCTATAATAATGTCATCCCTATCCAAGATCTTGAGACAAAACTAGATTTTAAATTTCGTATCACTAGTTGGTTATGAAATTATCCTATGTGTACAAATACAAATTTAATTAAAATTAAATGTAATGTAAAATTTCTATTCTAATCTTATTATTATGGTAACGCCGTAATAATAAAAAAAGCAATTTTCAATTTAAAATGCTGATGCAATATTGCCAAAAAATCATTTTCACCAAAATTTGGTGTTGGTTTTGGAAATTATAAATGAATAGTACTAGCATGTAGCAAAATCCACTATTACGACTATTTTAATCAAAGAGTGAACTATATAAATAGTACCTGACATTTCACTTTCGCACGTAAATGGTACCTGATCTTTATTTTATATCATTTTTGGTACCTATAAATCACATTTTTGGTACCTGATGCAATTTTATTCCCAAAATACCCTTTAAACAAATATATTTTCCCATTTATGTCATAGAGGGTTTTTTGGGCATCCATAAAATTAGCACCAAAAGTGATGTTATAACATCTTCATTCATTCTCCTAATTCTTTATACTATTATTATTATTAATCAATATTAATATTATTATTTTGATATTATAAATTAATAATTAATTCATTTTTAATATCATTCAAACATACTTAAATATAATTATAGTTATAATTATATTTAATTATTATTATAATATTATTATTATAATACTAAAAACTAATAGTAATTAATAAATAATTATAGTATAATTATATAAATTATGAATCACATAATATTATGTAATAATAAAAATAATAATAATTATTATTATTGTTATTATTATTAACTAATCAATATAGCCTTAATAAAAATTTAACGTTGTGAACTGCAATGATATAAAAATTGAATATTATTAGTTAGGCGTTTCAACCTTAAAATGAGTATAAAATAATTTAATAAAAAATATTTAATTTAATTATTTCAAATAATTAAAGTAATTAGGTATTTTGTTTTTTATTTATATAATGCAATAAGATGTATGTATAAAACACTATAAAGAAAGAAGAAAAAGAAGAAAAGAGAAAAAAGAAGAAAGAAGAAACATAAATTAAGGAGTAAAAAGAAAAAATGAAAGGAAGATAAAATACTAAAAAGAAAGAAGAAAATGAGAAAAAAGAAAGAATAAGGAACTAAATAAGAAAAAGAGAAATAAGAAAGGAAGAAAAAATAATCACATATTTGGTACCATTTAATTGAAATCTCCAAAAATATCCTCAATGAAAAAAAAATCACATATTTGATACCTAGGGTTATTTTTGTCACTGGGTACCAAAAATGATATAAAATAAAGATCAGGTACCATTCATGTGCGAAAGTAAAAGATCAGATACCATTTATGTAGTTCACTCTTAATCAAATTGGGATGGCTATTCTGTTCTATTCAGTGCCATCATAAGTCAGTAGTAGGGATCTCAATGTAGCCCGCAATCCGTGGGCCGGCCCGAATAGCCCGCCAAATTTACAGGGTTAGGGCTGAAAAGTTCTAGCCCGATAAAACCACAGTCCGATTAGCTCGTACTCGATTAACCCGCAACCCGTTAGGGCCAGACCCGAAAACCCGATGGGGTGGCTCGAAAACCCGATAAAATTTCTATCGTTCTATTTGATTGACTCTAATTCAACACTTCATTGGTTATTTTATAATATAGATTACTAAAAAAATAATTTTTAATTTTATATATTAAATATATAAATTTTTATTAACATAATAATAGATACTATATAAATTAGAAACTTCAAATTCACTAAAAATATATTTAAATTTCTAAAACATGCTTTAAAAATTCTTGATGTTTATGTTTTATTTTGCATAAATCTCAAATATTAGTATTTGATCATGTTTATGTTTGAGTTTAAGCATATATCTCAAATTTTTCATAATTAAGTATTTTACAATTTGTAAATATAACTAATTTTCACCATTGTTTATTGGATTGATCGCACGTTAATTTTATCGGTAGCAACCCGATTAGCCCACTGGGCTAGCCGAAACCCGAGCTTTTAGGGTTAGGGTTGAACTTTTATAACCCAAAAAAATCACAGCCTGATTAACCCACAACCCGAATAGGATTGGCCCGAAACCCGGTAGGCTGGCCCGATTGACATCCATTGTCAGTAGTACCTATCAAGAAAAGTTGGTCATTGAAATGAAAATAGCTGTAAATAGAAAAAAGAAAAATAAAATAAATACGATTACATTTCACATTTACTTTTAGAACGCCTCATGCGATATTGTGGAACAATCATAAATTTTCAAAATTTGAGGGCTCAGGTTATGTACGGAAATAAATATTTAAATAAAAACATGCTGCCTAAATATGTTATTATCGGCTTCATTTGTACTGTTGACTGTTGTCCTCGTCAGCCAATCTGGTATGGACTGTATCGATGTCTATTTTTGTGGAGAATAAACCAAGCAATTTAGTGGAATTTTATGCGACAAATATGGCCATAATTTTATTGGATTTTCTTGTTTGTTGTATCCCCTAATTAAAATATGTGTGGCCGAGTAAAAGCTACTACTAAGATTCCAACACTTTTTGCACCTATATATTCACCCTCGTCCCCTCCCACAATTATTTCCCACCATCTCTGTTTATCCTCTGTTTTCATCCTCTTAAAATAGGCAAATCTCCCCTGCGTCTCCCCTGTACCCGCTCTCTTCTCGTCCCGTTTTCTCAAAACTCTCCTTTTATCGACCGAAAAATGTCGTCTATCTCGAGAACATCCCAAATCTCAAAATCTTGGTCGAAACCGGACCCGGAACCATACTCCACGTTTTCATGGGCTCACCCGGACAACCAGAACACTGGTTGTCCGGACAGCAGCATGAGCAGCACAAAGGCCACCGGGTGCTGGGATTTCTTGCAGAATGGCAAAAACACTACTACTACACATGGACTCAAACAGACAGCCACAAATCCATCAATATTCTTACTAAGCACTAAAGGCTTGGACATGTGCACAGAGATATTAGGGAGTGAAAGTGGAAGCTGCATTGATCCAAGTTTCGACATATGCTCGGACAACACACAAGAGCGACAATATTCGAGCAACATCAAGCCTCGGGAAATTGGCAAGAAAACCAAACAGACTAGCAGTTTCCCACCACCGCTCACCTCTATCACCAGTGTTAAAGTGGAGGCTCAGCGTGGAGGTGGCCGGCTAGTGATCACGATCCTCGCCTCCTCATCCGCCTGCAGCGTGGAGCGCGAAAACGGGAGGCTGAGGGTGTTTCTGCACAAGGATTATTACTACATCCGTAGTGACCAACGAAACAACAAAGAGAGTGGAAGGAAAATTAGGCGCAATTATAAATGTGGAGATGAGAGTGGCAACAAAAGCCTAACTAGTTTGCCACTTTGTGTCGCCTTTACATAAAAAAATTAATTGTTAGATCTTATTTCAGGTTCCCCTATTACAAGTGTTAAATATTGGAAGTAGTACTAAATAGATAATATTATTACTACTACTAGTCTACTATTGTTGTGTTAAGCAAATAATACGCTCAACCAGATTTTGTGTATCTATTGAATAGTAGTTGTAAATTTGTAAAAGTAAAAGAAAAGAATTGGTACATTTATGAAATTAGCCATTTTCATATACCATAATTGTAAATTTGCCTAGGTCTATATTTAGGGGCTGTCAAATCTATTTTCTCGTATCTTTTTCCTTGTTTTTTTCCCTTTTCGTCATTTTCATGATCACAAGAATTTGGAAGTTGAGAATGACAACACGTATAACCAACTAAAAAAACATGTTGTTGATATGAGCCTACTATATGCCCACCACCATAATCCCATCCAAATATGAAATATCCAACACTCCCTCGTTCCCATAAAACATGCACAAATTTTTTTCACATGAGTTTTAAGAAATCTAGTGATGTTTCTATCATGGGTGAATCAAGAATTGACTATACTATTGTTTGTGTCTAGTGAATGGAGAAAATAATTCCACTTCAGGGCATTATTATTTAGTGAGTAAATATGTACTACTATTCTTTTATAATTTGTTGTGGGATAGTGTTAGAAAATGAATACGGAGACAAATGAAAAAATAAAAGTGTGCATGTTTCAATAGAAAAGGAGGGGGTACTACAACACAATCTAGTACTCCCTCAGTCCCTCTCCTCGTCTTAATTGAAATGTTTTTTTTATTTTTTACATGAGAATTTAGGCAGTCGTCTTAATTAATTAAATTATTGAAAATAAAGTAAGAATGAGAAATATAGAATAAAGTATCAAAAAACCATGGAAGAAGAGATGATATTGTAAGAAAGATATGCAGTAGAAGAGATGAATTAGTTAATTATTCTTAAAAAGGAAACGTCTTAATATGTTGTTACGAATGTAACTCCCTCCCGAGGGATCGACCACTATTCTAAATAGAGTAAGGCGGAGAACTCTTGTTCATTGGAGCGCCGGAGTGCGGAGGTTGTTCCCATCAGAGTGTGGGACTGAGCCTTCCGAATGAGAAAGAAAAAAGTCCCTTTCCTTTCTTGGAAAAACCAAACCAAGAAGGAAGACCCTTGATTTAATTTGGTAGTATAGAATGGGAATTATTAAATTTTATATTTGAAATCAAAATATAGAAACATTTTCAAGAGAATCACGATAGATGTATATTCCTAGATGATTGCAACACTAGGTTTGTATCGCACAAGACGAAAATTTCATTTAAATTTTTCGAGTATAGTTACTTTTACTGTGAACACATTGATTTTAATGTAATATTTTTAAATTTATAATACCACCAATTCTTTTTCTTTACATTATAGGTGAATCAACACAATATTTCAAAAAGAGAACTAAAAATCTAGTTTCTGAACTATGTAGTAATAATAAATATGGTCCCTATTTTTTTAAATGTCCTGTAATGCCTTTTCCAGTTTCCACTATTTCTTGGTATTTTTAACCTATGAGACATATTTGTACTTTACCAATTAAGAATCTACAAATTTGTCCCTTAACCATCCGATCATATTAGATGCGCGCGGTCTCCATTCTTTAAAAAGGTCTTCACTCAGCTTTAGTATTTGATGTAATATTGCTGAAATAACTTTTTTACTATTTCATGTTCTTCTTACCAGAATGGCAAAATATTCACGAAATAGTGAAAAATGATTTCCAGCAATATTACATCAAAAGTTAGATAATTCTGAGATATTTTAAAAAAACGGAAGATCACATTAGATAATATACCACATACTTCACAAACTAAATTTATAATAGTGAACTGCAAAAATAGTCCTTGGACTATGCGTTTATCTCGCCAATGAACCCTGGACTTTAAAAATATCCCCAGACAACCCTGCACTAAGCGTTTATCTCGAAAGTGGTCATTTTTCACTGTTTCGTGACGAAAATATCCTTTTGGGGGATTTTAGGGGGTTTGGACAATTTGGTAAATCTGATATTATTTTAGTGATGTAGTAAATCTGATATTATTTCAAAATTATCATTGTTCTTCCCTTTTGCCATCCTTCACTTTGTTTCTTTAATCAATATTAGATTTAATTTTATAAAATTAAATTTTAAATTCAATTTTTAAATATCAGTAAATTTTTTTAATTATTAAAATTACCATTAAATAACAAATTAATAGTTTTAATCAATATTTGATAGTGTCTAATATTTAATCAATAAAGTACGACGACGCCTTAATTTTTAATCAATATTTAATAGTCTTAATCATAAATAGATCATATAACACGATTTATTCCGAAATAAAATGTATAGGAGAATTTGACTAAAAATATTACGAAGTTGACTAAAAATTTGATACTAATAAAAATTTGATATAGGAGATTTTTTGTTGAAATTTTCTAGTTAATTTTGATTGTTTTCAAATTAATAAACGAAAATTATATTAATCTTACATTAGATGCATATTTATTTCGGAATAAATCGTGTTATATGATCTATTTATGATTAAAACTAAGGTGTCGTCGTACCTCATTGATTAAATATTAGACACTATCAAATATTGATTTAAACTATTAATATATTATTTAATAGTAATTTTAATAATTAAATTTTTTTATTGATATTTAAAAATTAAAATTTAAAATTTAATTTTATAAAATTAAATCTAATATTGAAATAAAGAAACAAAGTGAAGGATGGCAAAAAGGAAGAAGAATGATAATTTTGAAATAATATCAGATTTAGTACATCATTGAAATAATATCAGATTTAAAATGTAAAAAGACCAAATTGCCCAAACCCCAAAAGGGTATTTTCGTCACGAAACAGTGAAAAAGGACCATTTTCGAGATAAACGCTTAGTCCAGGGTTGTCTGGGGATATTTTTAAAGTCCAGGATTCATTGGCGAGATAAACGCATAGTCCAGGGACTATTTTTGTAGTTCACTCAATTTATAATTACTAGGAGTCGTTTAAAGTAGTGAATTGTAGACTCTATCAATACTTCCTCGGTCTCCTAAGAGGACACTCTTTCTTGTTTAGTCCATTTTATAACAAGAGTATGTGCTTTCTAATTTTGAAAACTATTTTTCTTTAATAAGGTGTGACTCATTATCTACTAATAATATATAGTTATTTTTTCTCTCTTACTGTTTTACTAATTGTTTATTAAAATATGCGTCCAACAAAAAATTGTCGTGGAATGGAGTGACTACTGACTAGTAGTATTATTTGTGCATCGGTCATGCCCATAAAGACAGGAATTGATGCTTGAGACGATCTTGAGTGGTGAGACTCATCTTGCCACGGCGGTAATGAAATGGATTAGCAATTACTTGTGGTGGTGCTTCACCCTCCAACCTTTGTCTCCTACTTGGTTTTGGATGCATTTCATTGCTTTCCACAAATACTTACCACTTTCTCTCTCACTATATATAAAATATATATGGATACATTTTGCACCTTTCCTAAGTCTGGGGATTATAGCCATTCAAATTTTTACATGACCCACTATGGTGTCACCTATCTAATCCGTTTCTTTTTCCTAATTGATGATCCATATGTGAATTGTGTCATGGTCACTCCGAGTATCTCATCTTTCATCGTGGACTAATATTCTATAGCATCTGGTGTGTTATGTTGGTGGAATGAAATAGTAATGGATTGATATAACATGAAGTAACCACATTTCTCTTGTATAAATATATACCAATAGTTATCACATACTCACTCCTATCTCATAGACATAGACTATTTTTTTTTTATTATTTTAGTATCTCCTACAAAAATTAATATTTTGTTTTTGTGAACATTTTTACTAGTGATATGTGTCTCATTTTCATATACTTCGATCATTTTTTTTCTATCTCTCTCATATTTTACCAATTGTGTATTAAAATTCGTATCATTCCAACATTAATATGCTATTCTTATTGGACGAATGAATTATAAAATATTTTATAACTAGTACTCCCTTCGTCCCGCTTTAGCAGTCCCAGTTATTTTTGTGCACCCGTTAAAGTGGAAAATTGGTAAAGTAAAAGAGAATATGTAGAAAAGAGTACGAGTGCACAAAAGTAACTAGGACTGCTAAAGCGGGACGAAGGGAGTAAAATACTTGTTCTACTAATTTTATTCACACAACTATTGAGACGCCGCAATCGACTTTACCGATTTTATACAAAGATGTTTCGTTATATCATATTTTGAAATTTGAATCATGGTAATATGGGACTTTTCTGGTTTAGCTAAATCTGATTCGGATGCTGCACTTTCCATTTCTGTCTCATTATTTATATACATTAATTTATTTATAACTTATATCACTATAATTCACTATCACAACTCATTCAATATTAATAATAATGTGGATCTCACTACTCCCTCCGTCCCACAAAGATTGTCCCATTTTTCCATTTCAGTATGTCCCACAAAGTTTGTCTAATTTCATTTTTTACCATTTTTGGTAGTGGACCTCATATTCCACTAACTCATTCCTACTCACATTTTATTATAAAACTAATATATAAAAGTAGGACCCACATTCCACTGACTTTTTCAACTCACTTTTCATTACATTTCTTAAAACCCGTTCCCAGACAAAGTGGGACAATCTTTATGGAATAGAGGAAGTATTTACTATACTCTAATTTAACTTCTATTCTTTTCCCTATTATACTTTACTAATTATGCATTAATTCTCAGTCATTTCACAAGCACATTTTTTGAAAACTTTATTAAGTAAATGAATTAAAACCTAGAGGTGGAGGGCCCACAGTTATCTCCTCCCACAAATTCTATCATCGAGTGTATCTTCACCACTTAACCAAAAAATTGTTGTTTGGATCATTTCAACAATATGCATGCATGATTATTGAAATATTTTCTGACTGCATATCTCATATATTCAGAACGAAATCCTGCTCAAATAAATAGGGCATATATATATATGATTATATTCACACTCACATGTCACATGTGTATGTATATAATATAGATTCAGTGTGCGCGTGTGTGTACGAATCTAAGTTGGATTTCCTTTCCCAGACCTGGCTTCAGTATAGTATCCTGCACTTTTTCAATCTGAAGATTTCACGACAAGGATATCGGGATTTCACGCACACATGGCCAGTTATATTTATTAATCACACATGGAGTACAATTTAGTTTATAGGTTGCGCATGTTTGGTAGAGTAGAATTCTATTCCTAGATGAGTTATCTACCATACCAAATATATTATCCTAAAATTTCCAATAAAAGGAATTCAAAAAACAAATTCCTAAATATTGTGAGAAAGGAAATTTATTTGTGTTCATTCGATTGAAATTCTATAGCAGATACACCTCATTGCAAGTAAATTATAGAGGTTCAGTTGATTATAACATAACGGTTCTACCAATGGATCTATAATGATATTTTTCTTCGTGCTTTAGGTCGATACATCTTGTTAGTTCGAACCAATAAGATGTTATCAGTTTATTAGAGCTTATAGCCTGTCTACACAAATTTGATGATGCACACATTGTTCGAATCAAAGTTGTGTTTTCCCAGAAATCTTACATATTACGTATATATATATATATATACATAGAGGGATGTACTAAGATAACAACCCTCTTTATTCTAACACCATAACACCATTTTAGGCCACTGAATCTGAAAATCGTGTGCTTGTCATGTTGCCACGTGTAAAAACACGGAGGGGTAAAATAGAAAATTTTTAATTTTACGTTACCAGATTGCAGTGCTGTTCATTGAATATTGCAGTCTTACCACAACATATTGCAGCTTTACCACGACCGCAATATCTAATGCAATAGACTCGCAATATCTAATACAGTAGACTGCAAACCCGTGTTTTTTCACGAAACTTAATCCTAGTCGTCCATAGATGAGATCTGACGGACTATATTGGTGGTAAGGTGTTATCCTATGTGGCACCATAGTGCACTTCTATATATATATATATATATATATATATATATATAGGGGTGCATTATAATGATAACCCCAATTTATGTGATAACCCTATAACTAAATCTCCACCACACATTTTTAAAATATGTGGTCTAGATTTAATCTAACAAAACTATCATTTTATCAAATAAAACTATCATTTTCGGACATATTAAGGGCAAAATTGTCATTTTGTTTTAAAATTTGGTGGGAAAGAAGGAAACTTGACTCAAACCCTGCATCAATTTCTCACACAATCAAACCCTCTGAATCATGTTTCAAAGCCTTCGAATCGAAGGAAAAATCATCCGATTCTGGAAAATGTCGAA
The DNA here is from genome assembly GCF_023119035.1 of Salvia hispanica. NCBI lineage: Eukaryota > Viridiplantae > Streptophyta > Magnoliopsida > Lamiales > Lamiaceae > Salvia > Salvia hispanica. The sequence goes on from NC_062966.1 coordinate 13,731,263, forward strand.
GGAAAACGATCAAGCATCATCGAAGAAAGGTTGGATGAAGTTTATTACTTATTTCACTTTTGATTTTGCTCGATTTATCATTTTGCTGGAGATTTTCTCGATTTTTTTAGATTCTGTAGTTTTTTAGTGTAGATATTTCTTATATTTATACAATATCATTCATGCATAACAATATTGAGAACAATCTATATATTTAGATTTACATTTTGCTGTGTGTGCTGCTGGTGTGTGTTTTTCTGTGTTTGTGTGTGTGTTTTGCTTTGTTTATGTGTGTTTTGCTGTGTGTGTGTGTTGCTATGTGTTTGGATGATCTGTTTAAATGTAGAAATTGTGCTTTTGCTTGATAAAATGATACTTTGGGTGCATAAAATGATAGTTTCTGAAAATGATAAAATGATACTTTGTGAATAGTGTTTTGTTCTACTTAAGTGACAAGTTATGCCCTCTCTGCTTTTTTGAACTCATTGAAATTTAGAAAATGATAGTTTCAGAAGATAAAATGATAATTGCCATTGATAAAATGATAGTTTCAGAAGATAAAATGATAATTTCATGGGATAAAATGATAGTTTCAGATTATAAAATGATAGTTGATAAAATGATAATTGCCCTTGATAAAATGATAGTTTCATGGGATAAAATGATAGTTTCAGATTATAAAATCATAGTTGATAAAATGATAATTGCCCTTGATAAAATGATAGTTTCAGAAGATAAAATGTTAGTTTCATGGGATAAAATGATAGTTTCATATTATAAAATGATAGTTGATAAAATGATAATTGCCCTTGATAAAATGATAGTTTCA
>NC_062966.1:13732170-13796048 GCF_023119035.1 Salvia hispanica
TGGTTTCGCCGTCGCGTGCCGTTCTTTCTCTCTACAATATCTATCACCAACGCCATGGCGCTAATATGGTTTAATAAACACATGGAATGATGTAATAAATTATTGGAATGAAGTATGTGTAGAAGCATTTGAAGTCCTACGGGAATGAAGTAAAAATCTTATCCAATGAAGTAATAACGTTTCTGAATGAAGTAATAAACTCACTTGAATAAATTGCATATTTAAATGTTAATCAAGCAAAAACCCACGTCAATGAATTTGAATGAAGCATATGTTGAATTATTTCAAAACCTATTGGAAGCAAGTAAAAACATGTTGTAGTTTCAAGGTATTACGTACAAAATGAAGTAATAAACCTATATAATGAAGTAAAATGGGCTTGTAATGAAGCCGAAAAAATTTTCACAGCAGCACATCTCATCAAAAAAACTAGATTTAATGGCTCAGATTTGGTCTCTAGTTCGGTCTTTAAAATTGGTTCGACATTGATCACAACTCTCTCTCTCTCTCTATATATATATATATAGAGTCCTATTATCCAAAAATCCACTCTTAAAGACCGAACCACCGAACCCTACCAAATTAGGGCTTTTAGATCTAGTTTTTTATGGATAAGATACAGAAATTTATAAATTATTTTCGCCTTCATCACGAGCCTATTTTAATTCATCCGAAGGTAAATAAGTCATACTAACATATTACGAAGATTTAATTTCGTTCCAGAATATATTACTTCATTCTAGTAGGTTTTTACTTCATTCCACTAGGTTTTTACTTCATTCCAAGTACGTAAATGTGGTTTCGCCGTCGCGTGCCGTTCTTTCTCTCTACGATATCTATCACCACCATCATGGCGCTAATATGGTTTAATAAACACATGGAATAATATAATAAATTATTTGAATGAAGTATGTGTAGAAGCATTTGAAGTCCTACTGGAATGAAGTGAAAATCTTATCCAATGAAGTAAATAACGTTTCGAATGAAGTAATAAACTTACTTGAATAAATTGCATATTTAAATGTTAATCAAGCAAAAACCCACGTCAATGAATTTGAATGAAGCATATGTTGAATCATTTCAAAACCTACTGGAAGCAAGTTTAAAACATGTTGTAGTTTCAAGGTATTACGTACGAATGAAGTAATAAACCTATACAATGAAGTAAAATGGGCTAGTAATGAAGCCGAAAAAATTTTCACAGAAAGCACATCTCATCAAAAACTCTTTCAAAAAAACTAGATCTAATGGCCCAGATTTGGTCTCAAGTTCGGTCTTTAAAATTGGTTCGACATTGATCACAACTCTATATATATATATATATAAAGGGTCATGTTAAGTTGAGATTTTTAGGCCTAATTGAGAATTGAGATGCAATTTCACCACTCATTCACAATTTGCGCGCGATATCAACAAGGTGTCGCTTATGTCAACAAGGGGGTATTTTTGTCATTTTCGTGCGATGTCAACTACAAAGACATTACGTCAACTACGACGTCAACAACAAACGTTATTTACGTCAACTACGATGTCAATAGCAAACTCTATTTATGTCAACATCAAACTTTATTTATGTCAACTATTATGTCAACAACAACATTTTACAAATAATCAATGCCAACAACAAATATTTTCATGTCAACGACATATATATTTAAGTGTCAATACCGGAATATCAAATGTCAACGACTCGTATTAAAATGTCAACAACTAAAAAATAACACTTATAATTCACGTATCAATACCGAGAATATCAAATGTCATCAACTCGTATTAAAATATCAACAACTATAAACACCTAAAAAATTCAATTCAGCCAAACAAAAATTAATAAACAAAAAAGAAATTTGTAGAAAGATCTACTATTGAACTGATCGAATCAACAACTATAAACACTGTTAGAAAGTCATAAACAAGTAACTCGAATCAACAGCGTGAATAACAACTGGAATAATCAGAGAAACAAAAACCACCACAAATCGATTTATTAATGCGACATGAAACAGAAGCGATAGATTACAAATTACAACTCACTTATCCATCTGATGTGTGTGTTTGTGAGAGAGAGAGTTTGGTATCTGGTATGCGGCTTAGCATCAACCTGAACCCAATCTCCATCGCTTTTAGTTTAAATCTGTAAATTTAACGCGATTAACTCTAAAATCTTCGTTGATTTCACCTTCGATTCGGTGTTTCCTTTCTGCAAAATCGTCGCGAACGAAGATAGACAATAGGCGGAACTCAAAATGAGCTCGTTCAGCCCTCTCTCTCACGGATTTCTCCGACGAGATCAGATAGAAAACCTCAGCAATCAGCTCGCGAATCCGAATCTCGTCGGATTCTGCGAAGAATTCGACGAATCTCGGAATCGCGGAGCTGGAATGTGCGACGAATTTCAGATTCCCCTCCGAAGCCTTCATGAAATCGACGAGCTTCTGCAAGGAAGCGGCGTCGACCTCACCTTTGATGATCACCGCAGCTTCATGCCTGGAGACGGCACACGGCGGCTGCGGAGCCTGGGCGGGGTCGGTGTGGGAGAGCCAGAGGTGGATAAGGCTGCGGAGAATGAGATCTCACAGAAATCGCCCAAAATGGAACCCTAATTAAAATATGAAATTACCATTTTACCCTTTCATAATTAATTAATCTAAAAACATTTTTTTTTTAGCAAAATCTGGACTACTCATTTAATAAAAATAAATGGTTGAAATTGCATCTCATTTAGCCTAAAAAATCTCAAATCATAGACTTATATATAAATATATAATGCTGAAGCAGTTTTTAGCTTGCATTATTCCGTAAAAGGGTGGAATACTTCAATCTCAAAAGATGCACCTGCATTAGATGGAGTAAATTAATGAGAATGAAAGATAAAAAACACTAACATAAATAAATTAAGGGGAGGAGAGCCATGCATATAAGGAGAAAGAATTTGATGATAATAGCCCTTCATGATTGGAGGGTGTTTAAAACCCAAAAAAGTTAAAGTCGTTCCATTTCCAGTGATATTATATCGAAATTTAGAGACATGCATTGACATTGTTAATTAAAGTTTGTGGACCGTACATGTGCAAGTTGCAAAATATAAGGGGTCCGGTATTGCACATGGCTATAACCCTATTTTGGAACGCCAACTTGAATTATAGAATAAATGAAATGGTGCGAAGCAACAAGCGACGATACTTATGAGTTATAATAAAAAGGAAAAATTGCCCAAAAAATCATCTAAGTTTGGTAAATAACTTCGACAGTTTTCTTAATTGTTACATGACCAAAAAATATAGTGTTCTACGTATCTGATCCCTTGTCGAATCTATAATAGTAATTGACTAATTTGAACGTTGCATACTTATCAGAAATTGACTAAACTTGATCCAACAATTTTCCTAAAATGAATTGGGCTTAGAAATGGACTAGAAATGAAGTAGTGCTGATATTTTGCTTGAATTATATAGTGAAGCCCACAGTCTTCTCTATTTCCCATAGATATTTCACATGTCCCCTTCAAATTTCCGATAAAAATAAACGTCCTTAAGTTCTTGTACTTTGATTGTTTATTTCAATAGATCTTTATACAATTTTTCTATTTTACTAACTCCTTGTACTTTTATTTTCGATACACTCCAATCCTTATTTAAGGGAACCGTTAACTTTTCCATTAAAATGACACATCATCTATTAATCATTTAAATATATTCCACCTAATATCCACAGATATAACATAACATAAAGAAAGAGATTAAAAAAAAAGAGTAGCACGCCGGGCCTAGTGGTTAGAAGGAGCGGAGTTCACGGCTTCGCGGACTCCTCCGAGCTGCCGACGCTCGGTGTCCGATTAAACTCGACCGGCGGCGGCGGAGGCATTAATTGACGGATGATTTTCTCGGCGGAGTGCAAGACAGGGGTTTCGGGTGATCGAGGCGATGTATGAGGCACCAGTTGATGATCGTGGATCGGAGGGCGAGATTGGGGATGATGGTGGAGAAATCTGCGGCGGCGCCGGTGAGAGTGGGGTGGAAGGAGAAGGAGACGCAGGCTTGGACGCAGCTGCGCTCGAATGTGTGGTCGGAGGAGACGATTACAGGATCCGCCATGAGAGCGCCGGAGAGAGGGCAGAGAAACTCGGCCGGAATTTGGATCTGCTTGAGCGGCGAGGGGGATTTGTGGAAGGAGATCTTCCAGCGCTGCTTGCCGCTCCCATTGCTAAAAAAATGGCGCTAACGGAGTGGGAGATTAATTAAGAGAGATTGAGGGATTGAAGAAAAGAAAGAGATTAGGGAGAGGGACGAAGGTGGATGAAAAGGTGAAGGAATTATTGTTTTACCTCTTTTTATTTTATGTTGATATTTTTCAACTATAATATTTGGTGGAATATTTTAAGTAATATATAATACGTTATTTTATAACAGAAAAGTTAACTGTTCCGTTAAATAAGGATTGAAATATATCAAATATAAAAGTACAAAGACTTACTAAAATAGAAAAATTATACTCCAGGATCTGTTAAAGTAAACCATCAAGTATGAGGACTTAAACATATGTTTTGCCAAAATAAAAGCTACGTTCCGTTAAATAAGAATTGAAATATATCAAATATAAAAGTACAAAGACTTACTAAAACAGAAAAATTATACTCCAGGATCTGTTAAAGTAAACCATTAAAGTATGAGGACTTAAAAATGTGTTTTGCCAAAATAAAAGCTACACTTTTAATCAATTAAAGCAAGATATCTTTCGTTTACCATCCAATAAAAATATAAAATTATCATAAAAAGTGTCAATTAATATTTGTGCCTGATTTATCCACATTTTATGAGCATATACTCACTGACATAAGTCCATCAAAGAAACTTATTTAAATCAAAATTTTTACCGCCTATCTAATTATAATCCAATACGTACTTACATTATTTTAAATTAATTAAAAAGTACTCTGTATTGTATAGGTAGAATCTCAATGTTATTATAATAATTGAGAAATCGGAAAAATCGGTTCCGGTACCGGTTCCGATATTTTAAATAAAATCGGTTCCGGTTCGGAACCAGAATCGACCGGTTCCTAAGCGGAAACCAGATTATAATTCAATTTTTATTTTTATAATTTAATATATTAATAAATCTAATTAAATTAAATTAATTTTGAATTAAAATAAAATAATTTGAAACATTAAGTGATTTTTAGATTTAAACAGTGTTAGATTTGCGAGCTCTAATTTATGAAATATTTAAAATGTTTAAATCGCGATACTTTGAATCTACAATTATTTCCTCAGTCCATTTTTTATGAACTAACTACAATGATTATGACATCATATGTTTATTTTTAATTTCCAAAAGAACTTATACAAATACAATATCATTTCATATAATAGAAATTTAACTTTATAACAAATTTATGTAACAATTTATTTAACATACGATGATTTTAACCTGTTTGTCAATAATTTATTAACTTTGCCGTTATAAACCAAAAAGTCACAACAAGGTCAATTAGTATTGGAAATCCATTGAATATTTTAGCCAAAAAAAGGAAAAATGGAATTCAATTTTAAAATAAAATTGCTAAAGCGTAGAACTTTTATTTTTATTTTTATTAAAAAATTGCTAACACAAACTAGTCTGATGACCTACTACATTTGGCATCACTCTTATCCATATATGAATATTATTGTATTGTTGGTTTATATTTTTTTTTGTATTTTTTTTAATTTTAAGGTACTATTTGTTATATTTATAGATGTTGGATTATTAAATTTTTAGGATTGAACTATTTAAAATTATAAAAATATCGAATTAAAATTACACATCGGTTTCGGTTCGAAACCAAAATCGACCAATTCTTAAATGGCCGGTTCCAAACCGGAATCGATCGGTTCCGATTCTGGTTCTAGGATTTATGAAAATTTAAAACCGATTAACCAATCCGATTACAACCGGAACCGGTCGAATAAGCATGCCTAACAAGATGTACTTGCGTTATCAAATTAATTGATAAATTTTTTTATATAATTTGCATTTTTGTTCCCGATTTAATATTCACCTACTAATTTAATTAAAATCAAACAAATTTGAAATAGAAAAAGAAAACTAAAACCCTAAAAACCCCCCCGAGCAGAACGATGTCGTTTCACTGCTAATTCCATTTAAGAAGCTTTTATTTTGGGGAGCACGTACTCCAGAAGCATCGGATTACTTGAACAGATAAGTAGCCGATTTCTTCGATTTCTGCCAATTCCAAAAGTTTGCCAGCTCCATGGAAGCCACACTTCTTAGAACTCAACCTCATTTCTACGTTCAAGGTTAATTCTATTTTCCAAGATTGTATTTTTTTCTTATTTATATGACAAATAAGGGGCTGCAAATACTGGTCGAATAATTTGCTTATACTGCTACTTTAACTGTGTTTGCTGATATAGTTTATTGAGGACTCATGGTGTTCTTGGCCCTTTGCTTAGTAATATTTATATTTTTTTTATGGTGCTCGGTTTTATTATTGAATGTTGTTATGCTCTCCCTCAGCGCTTTGTTTGTAGTTAATTTTTTGTTTTAATGCTTTTGGCAGCTGGGAATTCGTCGTGCAATTCCCAATTTCACAACACAAGATTATTCGGAAACCGTATATGTGCTAAACCAGTATCTCTGCAATTAAGCAGAAAACGGTTTTGTTCGTCAAGAGATCATGTGTTGCTGAAAGAAAACAAAGGGTTTTTGTCATTGAATTGTTTTCGGCAGAATTCAGCAATTGTTCGAGCTGCTTCCGCAGATCCAATAAATTATGAACAGTTTGCTGATACATCAGGGAGCAGCGAAAGTGCTCTGAATGTGAATGGTTTCGAAAATTCAGTAGCCTTGGATCTGAAGACCGAGCCATTCAGGAATCGGTTTTTGAATTTTTCACGGTTTGGAGCAATCCTTAACAATGCTTTGGAATCCTTTTTTAAGAGTGAAATACGGACAAGGCTGTTTGTGACTGCTGTCTTGTTATTTGTGAGTCGCCTTGGCTACTTTATTCCCTTACCAGGATTCGACAGGAGGTTGATGCCTGAAAATTATCTCAATTTTCTCTCTGGTTCTACTGGTGAGAAGAATATCGCCTTCTTACTTGCAGACAGTTGAATATTGACATGATTGATCTTGTTATAACATTAGTTGTGATTTCACTATTTACAGAGGAGCTTGGTAATCTCACACCGGAACTTGAGCTTTCTCTCTTTCAGCTCGGGCTTAGTCCTCAAATAGCAGCATCTATCCTTATGCAGGTTAACATTTAGATGTACTTACTGTTAAGTGAAAACATAGACCTATGAATTGCTTGATATCGTCCACCATAAAAATGATCTTGTAACCTTTGCAGAGTCTCTGTGCTCTGTCAGATAGTTCACTATGTACAGGAAATCTTTCCTACCCTCATTTATTTGCAGAGAAACCTTACATACTCAATGTTGCAAAGATGTCACCTTTTGCTAGATAACTGTCATGCCCAATCCCAAGATTTTTAAAACTCAATCAATAACCATGTTGCACGAATATTTTCTCATTACTATTCATGTTAAGAAGAAATACATATTTTCCAAGCTGAACCAGTTTGCATGTGGTATTTAGAAGGAAAAGGTTTGCTACAGAGGAAAAGATGGCTCTCCTAGTATCCATGATAACTTGAGGACCATGTTGATAAAAAAATTCTGCGATCTTTAAATTTACAGATCAGTTTTTATAAAGAGGTGGAGTAGCTAAACGTCATATTGGCTCCTTTGTCTGGATCTAATTATTTTTAGCAATGTCAAAATGTTATGTCACTGCCTCACTTTGATCTATCTCTTATATCATGCTAACTACAGTAATTTTGGTTCAGATCTTATGTGTCCTTCTCCCTCCCTTAGTGAAGCTTCGGAAAGAAGGCTTAGATGCTAATGAGAAGATCAAGAGATATATGTGTGTCTAGTTATTCATCTCAAGCAGTGAGACAAGCCCTTGTGAAATATTTTGTTGGTTTTAGAACATATTTTAATTGCCACAGAATGATTTGAGTGTTTACTTGTATCTGATCTATTTTTCAGATGGTGGATTTCACTAGGATTTGCTCTCATACAGGCTTTTATTCTTTCTTGTTATTCACTTCCCTATTCTATATATGCAGCTAGCCACAGGTAATCATGAGAGAAGACATTCGTTCATGTACTTGAGCTCTATATTCGCAATATAACTTAGATTTGCTAAACAATGATATAATGAAACTCAGTGTTCACCTCTAAATGGAATTTCTCTTTAAAAAATCTCAAAAAGGTGACATATCACCATCATATGATGCCCCTGACTGATCACTCCATGCTGTAATCAGTCTTACAAGTTGCGTTTACATTAGCACAATTTTTTTCCTTGTCCTTTGAAGTGATGGGATTTCCTCTGACCAAAAATATGCAGGGTAAAGCATGTCATGATCACAACTTTATTTCTGGTGTGTGGTGCGATGACCATGGGTTGGATATCTGACAAGATATCAGAGTCCGGATTCGGTATTTATGTTCCTTTATGATGCAAATATACATTTTTGATATCTGCATCGTGCAATTCATTATATTTTCTACTATTTTTAAGTATCTTCTCTTTGTTTGTTATTTGAAATTTTGAATGCACCTTTTCATTTGTGGAGTTCTTTAGGCATAAATTATCTAATGACATGTAAAAGTCCTTTGACCAAAAACCATAAAGAAATAAAAGAATGAAAAGAAACCCAATAACTAATAGTGAAGCGCATTATAATATCATGATGCAGACAAAATATGTTCTGATTTCTTAGAGTAGTTCAGAAATTAAATATTTACATGGCTTTAAATTATGTTCCACTGATTTTATAACCTGCTATATATGGCCAGGTCAAGGATCATCTTTAATTATCTGTGTCAACATCCTGACTGGTTATACTGATACATTGTACAAGATGTTGGCTCAGCTCTCAGGTGAGCCTGGAGAACAAAGTCTCTAAGATCTATACTGCTCTCAGTTCATTACGTTTTGGTTTCTCTCTTTAGTTATCTGGTATAATCACATAACATGTCTATCTGTGAATTTTTTCTGTTTTGTTTCGTCTTAGTTCAAGAATTCTCTTAAATATTCTTGTGAAAGACTGAAGTTATATATTTAGGTGTAGTTTGGTTGCTATGACTCATTATCATATGATTATCCATCTAGGATTAAGTTGTGTGATTATTTTAGTTGGAGGAGGATGACTATGACTCATTATCACATGATTAACCATCAAGGATTAAGTTATGATATTCAATCTCATGAACCAAACATAATACATATTCAATCATGAGATATAATCTTTCAAACCGAACTGGATCTTAGGAGATCAAATCATTTGGGGCGACACACACACACACATTTATATATTTATAGTATATGTTACTAGCTGATGCAACTTAAGTTGATAATGGTGATTACATTTTGGGGCTTACTGCTCAACTGCAGGAAGTTCTGTGAGCTGGTGGCCATATGTCCTTGCAGTATTAGGTGTCTTCACCATAGTTGCAATGTGGGCGGTTGTTGTAACTGAGAGCTTCCGAAAGATCAAGTTACAATATTATGGTTTCAAACTTGCTTCCGCCACCAGGTAACCATTGTGTTTTTTCAGAGAATAAGTCTTGAGTTGGGTCGTAACACAAAATTTCGTAGTATTTAATTCAATAAACAAGAAATTGGATACAAATCAATATTTTTTTGATTAAAAATGTGTGCTAGTTCGATCTCTATCTGTCACCTGATTCTTTCCTTCGATTTGCTTCTTGGATGATCTTTGAATGCTTGTTGAGATGCTTGAATTTGAAAACATCAATTAATAGGACCATCTTGTCTCCGGACTGAACGCTAGGGTTGATCAAGAACGCATCGTTGATCTTCAAATATTTTGGATTTCACAATGTCAATAAGAGGACTTTTGTCTTGTTTCCTGATTGAGCTTTGGATTTGGTTCGGTTAGAATAATATAGATGGCGTTCACCTTAAATCCTTGTTGAACATCATCCTTTATATGATTTTGAGAAGACTTAGACGAATAATATTATGATTTGCACGAAGAACGCCTTGGATGTTGGAGGAAATACTAGAGTATTAGGTAGAGAGACCCCCCCTTCAATTGGAGAATAAGGTTGAGCATTAGTGGAAACTTGTAGAGGACTCCTTCCTCTACAATATTTCACCCCCTTCGCTTATCATTTATGCTCACCCAACACCCCTATTTATAGACGCATAAGAGTGGGGGCTTGTGGGCTTTGGGCCACCAATGTCATGGACCTTTAGGGCTTATATGGAATTTGGTGCTTAGTTGGCACAATTTTCAATGGCTCATCTTCTCCAACTTTCATTGCCATGTGTCGATCTCCCATTGGTCAATAAAAATTCATAGAAAATATATCCTTTGGGATACATTCCATTAATACAATAGAAAATATGATTATATTTAATGCCGCAAACAAATCTTGATGCCTGACCTGAGTCACCTGACCAATGTCCCAAACTTAAGATTAACAACAAAATCTGTTGGTAACAATTCTTTTGCTTTCTTTTTCTTTATTTTGTCTGTTAAGGGCAGAGCTTCAGCTACTCAACATTGCTATCCATTATTTTATTTAGTTTTATTTTCATGTAAAACAAATGAAACACACAATACAGTGATATAGAGAATGGGTTTAGTTTGAATCTTATATATTCTGAAAAAGTTCTGGCTACTAACTGTACCAGTTTTTTTATTTTTCTTCCTTCTCTTTGCAGAGAAGATTCTCCTATAACCGAAGTTGAACCTTATCTTCCGTTCAACATAAATCCTGCCGGGATGCAACCTGTACTTACTACTTCATATTTTCTGGCATTTCCCAGCTTGATTGCAAGGTAGTGTGGCTTCTAATTTCTTACTGTTTCTCCTATTTTTTGTTTGGTATGTCAATTCAATTAGAAAGAGGTGTCTAAGATTTTTGTTGATACTTCATGTTAACATGTGGGGTATTTCTTGGATTCAAGCAATTATCTTATGAGACCATCATGCATTGCATAAATATGCACGCATGCATGTTGATTTAATGGGCTAGGACCTGCTTCAGACTACCTTCTCCCTTCCTAAATACTACTTTCATGTTGAACTGTTTGTTGTTCTATCCTCTCCATGGTTATGTACATTTTACCGTTTTTACGAGTTTTAAAAAAACTTAAATGTGGTTTTTGTCCTCAGTGTTTTTGGCTCGCGCTTATGGGAACACGTGAGAGATATCCTGAATCCTGATACATCGCGCGGTGCAGATCCTTGGGTTTATTATATGATATATGCATTTTGCGTCTTCATCTTTAATATAATCGACATAGTAAGCAAATTTTAGGACCTTTTTTCACATGATAATTTCCATATTAGGTCGTTTGTATGGGTTTTAATTAACGGAATGTTACAATCTCATTCAGGCCAATGTGCCAAAGGAGATTGCTGATTACTTGAATAAGATGGGTGCAAGAGTTCCAAATATAAAACCTGGAAAAGCCACTGTTGACTTTCTCACGAAGATCCAAGCTTCAACACGTTTTTGGGGTAAAATGCTTTTACTACATTATTCAGTGTGCATGCTACTGCTATTCATCTTAACTGTACTCTGCCAATTATATTGCAGGTGGTGTATTGCTAAGTCTTTTGGCGACTACATCAGTCCTTCTAGATCATTATTTACGCAGTATCAATGAAGGGTTTCCGATTGGTTTCACTTCAATTCTCATCATTGTAAGTATATACATATCTCAGATGACTTCTCTTTGCTGGTAAAATAGATGTTCCCAATCTTTCTCTGAACTTTGGAAAATGCATATTTAGGGCCTCTTACTTTTGAATTAGTTGGTGTAAAATCTGAAGTCCCCTTAGGTATATTTATGTTGAAATTGGGTCCTTGTACGACACGAGAAACAAAGACCTAAATTTAACAGTTCGTAAAAGTAGATGGGTTAATTAATTATTGCAAACAAAATAGAGTTGATGTTCTTCGACATGGTATCTCCAGGTGGGTTCGATCATTGAACTGCGAAGATCCTACCAAGCATACAATGTAATGCCGAGTCTTGCTAAGGCATTGCAACGCTATGGACTATGATTATCACGTTAAGGAGAACGAGGCCCTGTGATGTTTAAAAATTCTTGAATGTATAAATGGATGGCGGGATCTGCTGTTTCAACGAGATTAGAATCATCAATGGTTAAATCGAGTACTCTCGTTGTAGCAAGCAATAACCGTAGATTGGCAGGTCAGTTTTTGAACAAGGTAGCAAGTTTGGGAGCTGCTGATACATATGTAGAAATGTAACTTCATTTTGAGTCTCTACACATGTAATACTAATTGATTGGATATGTAGATGTACAACAGCCAAGGAGACAAAAATTTGTTAGGTCACATGATTTCTACAACACTAAATGTGCGATGCACATAAATTACTGAATGTAAGTAATTAATATGTAAATAGCAGCTAACAGATGTACAGTATAATACATTTTAGGTATAATCAAAATTTAATTAAAACTATCATAAATAAATAGGTATAAAATAATAAGTATATTGCAGGAGTGTATGATAGGGTCGTAGGTCGGTACATGATGCGCCAATTATGTTTTGAAATACGGTTTTTTAACATGTGTACAAGACTTTATTTTAATAAGGTTTCATGACAGAAGAATGAATCTAAGAAGAAGTGTATACAATATGGGTAGCATTTAAAGCTTAATTCACCTTGATAAATACTGTCACAAAAGAACAAAACATGTGAATGTCTGAAGATCGCACATTGAGACTTTTTTCCAAGCATAATTCAGTACAGTATTTGGTTATAAATAATTAGGATTCAAGGTCAAATATAAGTGAGATTTTTCTCAATATTAAGTATTTTTGATAAAATAATAAGTTTAAGTATAATATTCAGTACACACTGAGAATTGCTTACACAACACTAATTAGGAAATCTCTAATTAACCCTAATCAACACCATCTCTGCCATAAGCCTTACCAAAGTAAATCTGCAAGATATGCATATTTTAGTTTTGGACACTACTTCACAAAAGAAATTCATTATCAAATTCAATTTACGTTTTACATAAATACAATAGAAATGGTTTTAGTGGTTGGAGAAATATATAGCCCATATGGGGTGCATGCATATTGTCTGCGTTGATAATTAATTATTGCTTAAGATAGACACAGCACGTGTTACGAAATCTCAAACACTATTTTTGTCAGCGTAAATGAAGGCATGAAATTGGTTGATTAAGATTAATTCTGCCGTAGTTTGCATTGCAACTTTTTTTGAATTATGCAATACATATTTTAATTTATGGAAAGGGGAAAAGATAATAGTAATAAGCATAAGCAGAGGAGGGGAAAAGATAATAGTAATAAGCATAAGCAGAGGGAAAAATCAGCATGAAAAAAGATATGCGGTGAACGTGGATCGAACACGTGACCTTCAGATCTTCAGTCTGACGCTCTCCCAACTGAGCTATCCCCGCGTTGTCAATATATAAAATACATTTCATTTAATATACCTTAACTTAGACCTGCCCACGGTTCATGAACCGCCGGTTCCAGTTTTGGAAAATATGGAACCGGAACCTAACCGTGAGGCTGTTTCACGGTTTCGATTTCGGTTCGAAAACCGGCGGTTTCGGTTTCGGTTCCGAACCGCCGGTTTTTGAACGGTTCGTAGCGGTTTCGCGGTTTTACGGTTTTTTTCCTTAATTTTTTTTTGCCATATAATTTGAAATTATAAAATAAATTAGAACAAGGAAATGGATAGTTTTAATTGAAGAGAGAAATTCTTGTTAACACGAAAATGAGGCGAGTGTAAGTGAGGATAGAGAGGAGTATTTATAGATAAAAATAGAGAGAAATGAGATCCAATTTGAATTTAAAATCAACATTTAAGAACAAAATAAATAAATAAAAATAAAAGAAATGGTGTTTTGTGCAATCAATTTTGAATAGTGCAACCATCGCCCACGGCTAACCAATCAATTTTGAAGACTCAACTTATCAATTTTGAAGACTACAAATTCATTAACCAATGTTAATTTGAGTATTATGCTTTATTTAAAGTAATCAATTCTTCTAAGTTTTATTAAAAAATGTTCGATAGATATTTATTAATAATGATCCATACTCCATAGACTCCATACGTAAAAAAACTATGTTAATTAATAAAATCGAAAATAGTATTTTAAAGTTATTACCATAACCATACTCCATAGACTCCATCTTGTAATTTAGTTATTTTTATTTCATTATCTTTTCTCTTATGTTTTCCAAATTACCATCCAATTTTACCAAATAGTATTATAAAGTTATTTTTGCTACAAAATTTTGTCCCACATTATTGTTTCTACATATATTACCAAATCTAAAAATGAAAGTTACTTATATAAGTATAAAACTCATAAACCGGATCATTCAGCAATGTTTTATTGAATGGAGTATAGTTTTAATATAAGGATTAACTATGTTTAAATTTATCATTGCATTGGCGGTTCGGAACCGTGAAACCGTCCGGAACCGGCGGTTCGATCGCGGTTTCGGTTCGAAAATTTTGGAACCTGAACCGAACCACGGTTATAAAATTCACGGTTTCGGATCGGGATATGTTTTGCGGTTTCAGTTCGGAACCGTAACCGTCGGTTACGATTTCAGTTTTAACCGTCGGTTTGGTAAACCTTGGGCAGCTCTACCTTAACTACGAGTATCAAGGTTTATTCGCATGTTTGCTTAGTACGGAGTAATTTTCTGTATCTAACAATCATCTTACTTAATAAAGTTATTGAATCAAATTTAGCTAAGTCACACATGTAATGACAAATTTTCGGAATATCTATCAATGGCTCTCTTTCTACGAAGAAAGAACTCAATCGTCGAGGTATCACACAGAGAATTGTATCAATACGATAAATGTACATTAAATCAAATTTATTTTATTTTTATTCTAGTTTAGATCTGTGCAGTAATTGTCGGTGTACTAAATAAGGTGACCCTATTACATTTTTGGATGCATGAAAATTAAGTAAATACTAATAGTAATGAACTTTTTAACTGACTCATAATCAGAATAAAACCCATAATAGGAGTCAGTTGAGTCAGTTATTGATCTATGTATGTTCTTTATTGTACTCATTTTTATCCACTGAATCTGTATTAAATTGCTACACATAATCGAATAAATGAGATTTCAACATATCCAAATTCAAACAAAGTTCAACAACATAAATTCATAAATAGGACTCACCTAAATTTAGCTCTAAATCTGTGCATTTCTTGGCCATCAAATTTGTATTTCTCCAATAATGCAACGATAAGAATATATATTTACCTAAAAATAATCTCAAATTACTCCCTGCACATCTCCCTAACATCAAAGCGACTGACCTAACCAGTGGTGTGCGCTTCTTTGCAGTGTCGAATGCTCAATTGATCAATCTATCGAAGAAGCATCCCCATCTTTCATACGAACAGCACAGATCACTGCATCAAACCTCAAGTTATCATCACTTGATGGTTTTGCATCGAAAGCCATTTTGATCTTGTATTGCGCTAGCCAGGGGAATGAGGAGTTTTTGTTGAATTCCACCCCTCTCGTTTGAGTAAAACAGCATACAGAAGCTCGTTCCATGAGTCAGGGATGCCAGGGAGGCACCAGTGGCTGCAGTCTTGATGCTGAAGAGCAGAGGGTTGGGCTGCAGGACCTAAGTAGTAGTATGAAGAGTGCCCGTCTCTTCTTTGGGACGTCATGCTAGTCACGTTCAATAATTCTATAACTGGGAGTCTCTGACGTTCGGACAAGGCATCAACAACGGTTTTGAACCCCACTAGTGTTTCAGGTGACATCGTGGATGCAGTCAAATCTGGGAACGTCTCTAGGTCACAGCCACCACCGGTGTTCCAATCCCCTCCGCTGTCCAAGCAACAAGACATTAAACGAATAGTTCTCATTGCATCATTGTGCAACATCTCCTATTACATCTATGGATGATTACCAAATCTCGAAGAATACAAAAAAACTAAATTTTGCTAATGGGAATTCATAGTTATTCTTTTTAGGTGCAAAATATAGCACTTTCATTAGTAGGTTTTTAGTTTCCTTGACACAGTGAAAACCATCCATCTGTGCAGAACGGTGCAATAGAGTGCCGACTGAAAGGCTAAGTATGGGTTTAGCGGAAATTTCAAGATTGAGTGTATGATTGATACCTGAAATGTACGGGAGCATAGGTTCGGAAGATGATATGTTTTGTTGAAACATTTACATGACGATCGATCCAGTCCATTACCGTAAATATAGACCTACGGAAGGCATCTTCGACGCTCATCCCCATCTTAATCTTCATCCCTTCTTGGAAGTAACATCCCCTACGCGTAATAAGAATTTCTCGGTTTCAGCCTTTGATCTAATAGGTACCAAGTCATATTATCTCGTTGAGATTGTTTTGCAAATAAAAATATTGAAATTCATGGTATATGTAGGAAATGAAACAAATATTAACCAAATACCGATTCCAGGGATAGGACTTAACTGAAACATTCAATTAGATGATCTAATGACTGATAGTTGATCGAAAAATTCTTGAATAACTTCTAAGGTTATCTCAAAATAGTGATGTTTTCTCTTTTGCACTTTTGTCGTTGTTCATCAGAATAATGTCAAAATCAAAATAGAAAACGAGATAATAACAAGGAGAGCACGAAGCGTACACTTTGATGGTCTTCTCGTTATTCCACCAGTGTCCGGTGTTGAAAATCAGTATATCCGCACCCTTCCACTTTGACGAGCTCCAATCCATTTGATCCAGCTTCAATGTCATTTTCACATTTTTGGGGGCACCAGTGGGCGCCCGGCTCTGCAACACTAGAAACGGAGCTCTATAGTACTCAATTGTGCAGTTATAGTCTTTAAATTTAAAGATCAAAAAGCCCATATGCTTTGTGATAGGGTTGCCATTAACTTCATAAATCGAAGTCTTGTTTGGAACTACTGAGGATAGCATGCAAAGAAGTGACTCCCATTGGTTCCTACCAATAGAGTCTCCAACAAATGCTAGGCGCTTGCCTCGCAGCTTCTCCAGCATGACTTTCGCATCAAATCTACACCAAGTCAAGAAACGATTAATGCTGTCTTTCACCAAATGATAGAACCTACTTGGTTTTATAGTCAAAATGAAGATACAGTACAGAACCTACCAATATGTGCAAGGATAATTCAATCATTTCAACAAACAAATTAGAAAAATATTTGACAGTAGTGCATGTTTAGTAGGGAAGATAGATAAACAAAACATGATAAGAACTTAGTCGGTTTTGACACAAATATCTCAAGCTAGTTGACAGTCTAAGAAAAAGCAGTACATACCGAGCAAATTAACCTAGCAAGTTTATGAGTTGCTATCAATAACATAGACACATGAAAGTAGAATATACCAAGCGACTTGGGTGTGTAAACTGAAGAACAATGACCAATCTACCACAAAACAGTAGAAAAAGAGCACTCTGCATGCTTACTGATCGTTATCAATAGAATTACACACAAAATTATTAGAAATCCAAATAACTACCATGAATTCAAATAACACGCATCACCATACTTCAAAATCCATCCTCACACTACCACCATCCTTGACCGGTTCTATTCAGGTAAATACAAGGACTCTTCTTGCATTAGGCGGTTTCTAGGCTATTGAATGCGACCGAAATGTACCATAACCACCAATGAGCAGATACCCCCCTTGTCAAAACAATAGAGAGAAAGAACCTCAAGAAAACCACCATATAATAGTGAACTGCATACCAGAATCTAGACCTAGCTTCTAGTATTACTAAATCTGGAATCTGTTGTTTTCTTTTCTCCTCAACAATAAGCCAGCAATTGAAACATCAAATTCCAATCATCCCTCACAAATTTGGGGACAAAATTTTTAGCCTGCATAAATAAAGACTACATGACATCTAATTCACTCAGCAACTTCACATATTTTTGCCAATATGAACTCACACACCCACACAAGCACACAGATTTGGAATTGCATCAGCATCAACTAACCATACAGCATATAACCAACCAAGCAAAAAAATTTGCACAGAATAATTCAAGCCCACATAAATAGTAAATGGCATCTCAATTACTCAACTTAACATCTCCAGTTTGCCAATCTAAACTCTGTGTCTCTTTCACACACAAACACACACAGATGCAAACACAAACCTTGGCAAGTTGCAATGATTGGGCTGCCAGCGCCACTTAGTATAGAAATTATCTGGCCTGCCGTTCTCACTACACCTGAAACCCTCATCCAAGAAAGCGCAATCCCGCGATTGGTACAGCGGATACCTTTCATCCCACTCCCATCTCCCATTAAATACATCACACCCATCACCGCCTGCTTCAAGAAATCCCACCCTCTCCTGCCCCGGCAACGAACCATTCGGCTTGAACCATGCCATCAACGATGAATTCCCATGAAAGCTCTCCACAACGCTGTAGTCCAGCAGGAAGAAGCAAAGAATCAAGCATAGGCAGAAGGAGAAGCAGCCCACAACGCCCAGCGTGGAATCCGGAGGTTTCAAGAATTTGAATTTCTTGGAGAAATCGGAAAGGGGCATGTTGCAAAACATTAGTCCTTGAGATTTTACTTAGAGCAGACAGGAAAAATGGGTTAATTATGAGAGAAGAGTAAGGTAAAGAAGTTATAGTAGAATGAATAATTGAATTTGAATGGAAAGCAGAGCAACTTCGCCTTTACTAGATTCCCACTCCTCGACCACGACAATGAAGAGAGAGAAAGAAACATGAAAAATGATGACACATTCTTTGCTATATTTTATTGCTCTGCCGTACTTTCCCGCCCGCGTTTACGAGATGGGAGCGACAATTGCCAAATGCGTTTTACTACACCACAAATTTATAATTTTTATCTACATTATCTTACCACTTACGCAATATATTGTTTTAATCAATAAATACTATTGTAGCACAATTGGATTTGGAGTGGACGACCACAATTATATTCAAATTAATTAATACTCTCTATTAATTGAGTCGAGTAATACTTACCAAATTAATGATTATTAACATTCGGATAATATTTTGTTACACTTTTTTATTAAAATGCAATTAATCAAGACTAGTTATGTAGGATGCATCGGATTCTCCATACCGTAATATTGAATACGGACTATATAGTTGAATTTATAAATATAGTTGGACATCTTCATTTATGAATTTTGGTGTGCTTCAAAACTTGAACGTACAAACTCGTCAAGAATCATAACACGGCATTAAATAATTTATGGGTTTTGGCAGGTCGAAGCAACCCAAAGTTTTAATCATAAAAGAGTTTTTTTACGGTTAATAGTACCAGAATTCAATTTTACCACTTTGGTTCATCCAACTAACTATACTCTTTTGATACTCTTTAGCGGTATAGTCTCCATGATGTGTACATGTGACTCCGTAAATCTCCAATAATTATGATTTTATTGGAATGCATTTTTTTTAATTACCCAGCTTTAAAAAAGTGTATATCTGGTTTTAATTGGCTCCAATCAATGTTTAGTGAGAGGTCCCTACCAACAATGGACAATTGAATGAAGTGGGATGCATCTAGATGCTAGCCTAACGTTATGCATGTTTTGTGGGGATGAGATGGACACCAAAATTCTTTTATTCATACAATATAAGACAATCTATGAATCTGAACCCTTCAACACGCATTTTATTTTATTTTTCTTAATTTTGCAAATACTACTAGTGGTATTTATTGGACTCGCTTATGGCCCATAGATCAAAAATATTAAATATTGGACCGACTTCTTGATAGACACCGAATCTCCAAAGAGCTCCAATTATCCAATCCAAGGATGCATCCATATTATAGTCTTGAGAATAGTTTTCAGTTGTTATAATAAAACAGTAGAATGTTTTTATACACACAAATTATATTAGAAGTAGCATAAAATCAAATCATGTAATCAATCCACAAACGGATATTAATGGAAAAGTGGTTATATGGTTTTTATGAAATAAAAAGTGGCCGGAGAATGAAAGGAGATGAGATCCTATGCTGGATTGTATGCTAACTTATGAATCTATACATAAAAAATAAAAAATTGCCGACAAACAAATGGTAATTTATCATCTTAAAAAATGAAATTCGAAAACGCCGACAATCGAACGAAATGCCAAATTCATCAAAACAGAACCGAAAACATAAAAACAAAGGCCACATTAAATTATAATTGTCGATTAATTGATTAACAATTAAGTAGATCGGCATAATAGAAACGTAATTAAACCTAAAGAAAAACCTAGGAGTGACTAATCATCGGTTTTGTCATCGCCTTCGTCGGCGGGGCGGGGCAGGTCGGCGTCGTCGGGATCGGTGTCGTCCATTGCGGAGCGGGCCTTGACCATCCATGGCTTCAGCGCCATCTCGATCGCCAGCCAGCCGAAAGCCAAGGCTCCGAATACAATCGCGGCCGATTTCGTCGAACTTGACTGCGCCATTTTGAGTTTAACGGAGAAATAGAGAGCGAAAGCTGTAGCTACGTTTGGGGGTTTTTTCTATTGCGATTTAGGGTTTCTATAGCATAATTCTTTTTCCCGAGGGAGAGAAAAAGGGATTCAACTTAAGTTTGATTTAAATTGCACAAGCTACCATTTTATATTTATATTTTAAATATTATACCATTTGTCAATCATTTCCAAAATGATAAGTTAATTGTTTACTTTATTTTATACACAAGTATATAGTTAAAGACTTGTTCCTAAAAAATATTCCGTTCTAGTTTCAACAAGAAGAATTCGATTTAGTTGAATAAAAAATATTTGTAGTAATACTTTTAGCATGGAAAATAATTACTATAGACCTTTTTTACAAAATATTTAAGGCAAGGTTAATTGTAAGTTAAATGACTGCTTCTATCAAATCTGTCATAACACCAATTGCAGAATGTAATACAGATGAATTGAAAGATTCACATAATCAAATAAGAACTCTATGTAAGGAATTGAACGATAATGAAATACTCCCTCCGTCCCACATTTGTAGTAACATTTAGTTATGGCACGGGTTTTAAGGAATTGGTGGAGTGTGTAATTAATGAAGTGAGATGTGGAGTGTGTAATAAATAAAATGAAATGGTGGATTGGGATGATGGAGTGTGTAATAAATGAAGTGAGATGATGGACTATGTAATAAATGAAGTGAGTTGGTTGAAGGTGAGTCCTCTTTGACTTTTTGGTTTTTATTTATTTATTTTTGTTTTGATTTATTTTAATATAGATAATGACATTTGAGTGTAATTTTAGTGAATAATAGGGTAAAATTTTATGTGCAAATATGGTAAATTCTAAATGTTACTCCAAATGTGGGACGGACTTTTATGGCAAAATGTTACTACAAATCTGGGACGGAGGGAGTATGAAACTCAGCTAAAAAACAACTAAATTTACGGAATTAAACACAAAATATGGAATTAAATGTACGACACATATACGGGAAAATGCAATAATTTCATTTAAATTAAAAAAAGTGTGTCCAAAAAAAAATTACATGATTAAAAAAAATACATAATAAAACAAAAAACAACTATCGCCGTGCAGTCCTCCGCGCCCACAACTCTTCAATTAAATCCTTTTGGAGTTGAATATAGGCATCCACTTGGCGCATGTCGGCATGTGCCTGGAGGCGGCCGGTTTCATCGTGAGGTATCCCCCGTCGTACGTTGGGGGTGGCCACGCCGTGGCTTGGACCGGCTTCATCGTCATTGGCCCAACTAGTCAGTTGTACACCTTCATCTTCGACTATCATGTTGTGCATGATAATACATGCGTACATTATAGAAGCAATGCAGTCGACATGCCACAAACGCGTTGGACCCTTAATTGCCGCCCATCGAGCCTGGAGCACACCAAATGCGCGCTCCACGTCCTTGCGCGCCGACTCCTGTCGTTCCGCAAGGTAGGCCTTCATGTCCTCATTTGCGCAACTGATAGTCTTCACAAAGACGGGCCACCTAGGGTATATCCCATCCGTCAAGTAGTAGCCCATATCATGCCGGTTGCCATTGGCGACAAAACTGATGGCCGGACCGACGCCCTGGCACTGCTCGTTGAAAAGGGGCGATGAGTTGAGGACGTTTAGGTCATTGTTCGACACGGCTACCCAAAATACGCATGCAAAATCCACAGTCGGTAATCAGCTACGGCCTCGAGAATCATCGTGGGATTCTTTCCCTTGTAGCCGGTGGTGTAGAACCCCTTCCGGGCAGCGGGACAGTTCTTCCACTCCCAATGCATACAATCTATGCTTGCCTAACATCCCGGGAACCCATGCTTCTCCCCGTGCATCTGCATCAGATCCTGACAATCTTGGGGGTTAGGGCTTCGAAGATACTCGTTCCCGAATATTTCAACGACGCCCTCACAGAAATTCTTCAGACACTGCAGGGCATTCGTCTCACCTATGTGGAGGTACTCGTCCCACATGTCTGTCGCGCCTCCGTAAGCCAACTGCCTGATTGCCGCAGTGCACTTTTGAATAGGGGTGTGGCCGGGTCTGCCAGCCGCATCGTGCTTGAAGCGGAAACACAGATATCGACGCTCCAAAGCGTCAACGATACGCATAAACAGCTCCCTGCGCATCCTAAAACGGCGCCTGAACAGGTTGGCGTTAAACCGCGGCTGCTCTGCGAAGTAGTCGTCATATAGCCGCTGATGTGCAGCCACGTGATCCCGAGCAATCACTGCTCGGCGGTGTACAACGGGTCGAGGTCGAGGTACCGCCGGCTGCAAAGCACTTTGTATCAACCGGTCTATCCCACCGGACGTATAGGCCTCCAATGCTCGTCCATTTTCCATTCATACTCCTCATCACTACTACCACTCGCGTTACTCATTTTGCGTTGTTGGTCTTGTACAGAAATTAAGAGAGAGAGATAGCTCGTTAGTACAAGCGGTGCAAATGAAAATGACGTTCAAATCGAGTATATATAGTGTTTCGGAAATTTAAAAAAATATGCGCGCTGGCCGATCGCTCGCCGCTCGCCAGCCTACAATGGCGGCGAGCGGACCGGCCAGCGCTGGGAATCGGCTAGCCGGTCGCTCGCCGACCATTGTAGATGCTCTAACAATACATCCCCCTTAAGATTCATTGTCCTCAATGAATCACATAGATAAAGCTAGGGATGTCAATATAGCCCGCAACCCGTGAGCTGGCCCGAATAGCCCGCTAAATTTATAGGGTCAGGGTCAGATATTTCTAACCTGATAAAAATAAAACCCGATAAGCCCGCACCCGATTAACCCGCAACCCGTTAGGGTCAGACCCGAAAACCCGATGGGCTGGCCCGATAACCCGGTAAAATTTATATTTTTCAATTTTTTACTCCTAATTCGACACTTCGTTGACTAATTTTATGACATAGATAACTAAAAAAGATAACTTTCAATTTTATGGTAAATATATAAATTATATATTGAATTTTTATTAATATAATAATTGTTAAATAAATTAATCTCACTAAAAGAATATCTATATTTTTAGCATGCATTAAAATTTCACGAAATGTCACAAATATTAGTATTTTATGATTGAGTTTAAGCATATATATCAAATTTATCATAATTAAATATTTTATATTTTATAAATATAACTAATTTTCATCATGATTTATTGGATTGTTCGAGTCTTAACCTTATCGGTAGCAACCCGATTAACCCGTCGGGCTAGCCCGAAACCCGAGCTTTTAGGGTTAGGGCCGAACTTTTACAACCCGAAATAAATCACAACCCGGCAAGCCCGCACCCGATTGACCCGCAACCCGAGTAGGGTTGGCCTGAAACCCGATGGGCTGGCCCGATTTACATCCCTAGATAAAGCCTATTGACATTCTTCTTTATAATTGCTGCCTCTTTCAAGTGCAAGGGCTCATTCACTCTCACAAGACACCATACACCAGCTACCTTTCTCTATAATCTGATATGTCCATTTTATAATTGGATCGCACTTCTTTTATTCTTCCTCCGCTTAAGCAATTAGTCTCCTTTGCAGCCCACATTCACTTCTCTTCATTTTATCATGCAATAGTTAGCCTCAAATTATTGTCTTGATCGATAAAAATATTGACAATGTTGGAAAGACAAAAGAGCCGTTGCTCATTTATTGAAGATGAGTTCCTAAGCAAGTGGAGGTTCCAACAGTGTAGAGTTCCTAAACTATGTAGAGTACCAATTTACATTTAATGATGTACTAGAATATTCTCATTCACCCTATAAATACTAGGGTAATGAACATTTGGAATACACAAGAAAAATACAAACATATTTCTCTCTACTCTCTACATCAACTATGTCTTATCAATCCTTCTATAAGTCTCTCGATTACCATCTTTAAGATGGTATCAGAGCAGGAAACCAACCAAAAACCACAAATGGAGGTAAGCCAAATACATGCTTTCGAGCTATTGACCGAGACAATCTCAAATCTAATTGATTTGTACAAAACCAACACAAATCAAAACCAAAATTCCGACCAGCCGAAGAACTTCGTCGTTGTCTCCAATCCCTACCAACATAACTCTTCACTCAAAATCTCTCTCACCAAAATGGCACCAGAGGCAGAGAAGGTGCCCGCGGCAGAGAAGGCTCCGGCTGAAAAGGTGCCCGTGGCAGAAAAGGCTCCGGCTGAGAAGAAGCCGACGGCAGGGAAGAAGCTGCCCAAGGACACCGGCGTCACCTCTCCAGAGCCTGCACCGGTGACCGACGAGCCGCACAAGGCGGAGGTTGTGCGGTGGGGAAGGAGGAAGAAGCAGAGGAGGCGTGGGGCCAGCACACCGACGGACAACGCCGATCCTCTGCCGCCTCCCAAAAGTCACAAATTCTTTCATAGCTCCGGCGGCGGGTGCTGTGCGGAGGGGAAGAAAGAAGAAGTGAAGGAGGTGGCTAGAATTATGGAATGGCCGGAAGGGGGGTTTTCTAAAAGCCTCACATCCATTTTGCAAAACAGCCCCCCAATTTCAAAAGAACCCCAAAATAAACCCCACACCAACTTTTCATCCAATATACACCCCCAATCAATCCAAAAATTCGAAAAACAACCCCAATCTTTTGAAAATTCGAAAATTACACCACATATTTTTGAGTTTAAGCCTTCCATCCCATGTATAAATTCTTTCCAACCTCTAGCGTACTCTTCATCCTCCCACATAGGACTGAAAGATTACCATTGGATTTTTAATTGTGGGGCAACTGATACCATGTCCTTTGATGCATCGGACTTCCTCGATATTTCCCAATCCAACAAAAAAATAAAAAATTGTCCAAACAGCCAGTGGGGAGTTAACACAAGTAGAGGGGGTAGGCACTATCACTATCTCACCAACCCTTCGCCTCTCGAACTGTCTTTATGTTCCTTCATTGTCCCACAAACTGTTGTCTGTTAGTCATGTAACAAGAGATTTCAACAGCAATTGCTAATGCAACCTAATTTTTGTATGTTACAAGATATCAAGACGGGGACGATAGTTGGGCGTGGCACTAAGCGACATGGATTGTACTACGTGGATGAGCCCAACAGAGTACTGCGATGCTAACTCACGGACTAACTGACTGACAGATTTGGCTCTTGCATCACCGGTTAGGGCACCCATCCATAAGATATCTTCGCCTACTCTTTCCTGAGTTAGTTTCTTCTACGCATGTTTTAAATTGTGAAACTTTTGTTTTGGCAAAAAGTCACAGACATTCCTTTAAGCTAAACAACACTAGAGAAAAAACACCTTTTGCTTTGGTTCACTCTGATGTGTGGGGCCCTGCCCCGGTTACAGGAGGACAAGGTTTTCGATATTTTTTGTTGTTTATTGATGATTTTTCGCGTATGACTTGGATTTATTTTTTGAAAACAAAATCAGAAGTTTTTGAGAAATTTACTAAGTTCTATCGTCTTGTCCAAACCTAATATAACTCCAGAATTCAAATCCTTAGATCTGATAATGGGAGGGAATACGTGAACTCTAGGATGACATCTTTCTTCACTGAAAAAGGCCATGTCCACCAAACTTCATGTGCCTATACACCAGAACAAAATGGGGTAGCCGAACGAAAAAATCGTTATATCCGCCCTCTTCATTGAATCAAACATCCCAAAGTCCTTCTGGCCAGAAGCAATCGCAACTGCCGTCTATCTCTTAAATCGTCTTCCTACAGGGATCCTTAACTTCAAAACTCCTTTAGAGGTCTTCTCTTCCCAAAACTCGGTACCATCATCCCTCCATCTCGACACAAAAATTTTTGGTTGTACCGTGTTTGTCCACATCCCTAAACATGACCGGAACAAATTCTAACAAATGTGTCTTCTTGGGTTATGAAAAAAATCAAAAAGGTTATCAATGTTATGATCCTTCGACAGACCGTATGTACACAACTATGAACTGCGACTTTGTTGAAAGCGAATACTTCTATAGCCAATCTAGCGGTCATGGGGGGAGTGAGTTAGAAAACTCGAGTAGTGACACACTAAATTGGCTACCTATTTGGGGAGAAACCATTCGGGGGAGGGGGGGGAGGGGGGAGAGAACGACCAAACCAATCAGCCAGACCATAATTCTGTCACAGAAGTCGGTCCAACAGAGGAAGTTAGCAGTACCACCGGGCTGTCAAATTCCTTAGTACATAATGTGCCACCTCAGAACACTGCTGAGCTATCCGACCAGTCTTCAAATCCCGAGGTAAAAACTTCTCATCCGGATATTGATACCTCATCTGAAAGCACTAACAGTGTCAGGAGCAATACCGAAGACCCAGTTACGGAACAAGATACAGGGCACGACAGATTGCCCCGCAGAAGTACAAGGGGCATTCCCCCTCGAAGATATTCACCAGAATGGAAAGGACGGAAGACTAGATACTATGTTGCCAATCTTACCCGGGGACACCTTACCGAAATGGCTAGGGCATTCGAAGCTGCACTGTATGAAGAAGAAGAAGAAGAAGAGATTCCACAGTCTTTTGATGAGGCAATGAAACACAAGCACTGGAGGGAAGCAATGAAGAAGGAAATCGATGCCTTGATGAAAAATGAGACATGGGAGAAGTGTACTCTACCCCGGGAAAGAAACTAGTAGGATGTCGTTGGATCTTTACCATAAAGAGACGTGCAGATGGTTCAATCGAGGAATACAAGACAAGATTGGTTGCTAAGGGATATACTTAGGTGTATGGAGTAGACTACGAGGAGACTTTCTCCCCTGTGGCCAAACTAGATACAGTAAGAGCTCTTCTTTCTGTAGCTGCATGTAAGGATTGGCCGTTATACCAGTTTGATGTTACAAATGTCTTTCTTCATGGAGAACTTGAGAAAAATAAGGAAGTCTATATGGAGGTTCCCCCAGGTTTTTCTGAAGAATTTGGGAAAGGACGGGTGTGCAGACTAAGAAAGACCCTATATGGGTTAAAACAATCCCCCAGAGTGTGGTTTGGAAGATTTTGTCAGGCGATGTTCAAACATGGCTTCAAACAGAGCCATTCAGATCACACACTATTCCTGAAGACGAGAAATGGAAAAATGACATGTCTAATCATCTATGTTGACGACATGATCATAACAGGAGATGATGCCGAAGAGATCCAAAATCTAAAGGAGAACCTTTTCAAGGAATTTGAAATGAAGGACTTGGGAGCTTTGAAGTAATTCCTAGGAATTGAAGTGTTGAGATCCCAGCACGGAATATTTTTAAGGCCGAAGAAGTATGTACTCGGCATGTTAGCCGAAATGGGCCTACTGGACTGCAAGCCTGCTGAAACCCCAATGGTACCTAACCATGGGTTGAAGATTGTGAATGGAGCTACGCTTACAGATCGTGAAATGTATCAACGGTTAGTAGGAAAACTTATCTATCTTGCTCATACTCGGCTTGATATCTCATATGCAGTTGGAGTTTTGAGTCAATTCATGCATCAGCCTCAGGAAGATCATATGAATGTTGTCATGAGAGTTGTGAGGTATTTAAAAGGAACAACTGGTTATGGGGTATTCTTAGAGAAGAAGGAAGATTTGGAAATTGATGGGTACACTGATGCCGATTGGGCAAGCAACCCCGTCGATAGGAAATCCACGGGAGGGTACTTCACCTTTGTTGGAGGTAACTTAGTCACTTGGAGGAGCAAGAAGCAGAAAGTTGTAGCCCTATCAAGTGCGGAAGCCGAATTTCGAGGGATCAGTAGTCTGATGGAGATACTTTGGCTTAGAAGATTGTTAACAGAAATTGGCTTTCCACCTACACGGAAAAGTCAACTTTTTTGTGACAATAAGGCGGCAATCAGCATTTCAGAAAATCCAGTACAACATGACAGAACTAAACATGTAGAAGTCGATCGTCACTTCATAAAAGAGAAACTTGAGAGTGACATTGTCGAATTCCCATTTGTCCGATCTGAGGAGCAACTTGCAGACATATTGACGAAGGCAATGAGTCCTAAAGTCTTCAAAGAATTTCTTGACAAGTTAAGCATTGGAGATACCGTTGCTCAACTTGAGGGGGAGTGTTGGAAAGACAAAAGAGTCGTTGCTCATTTATTGAAGATGAGTTCCTAAGCAAGTGGAGGTTCCAAGAGTGTAGAGTTCCTAAGCTATGTAGAGTACCAATTTACATTTAATGATGTACTAGAATATTCTCATTCACCCTATAAATATTAGGGTAATGAACATTTGGAATACACAAGAAAAATACATACATATTTTTCTCTACTCTCAATATCAACTACGTCTTATCAATCCTTCTATAAGTCTCTCGATTACCATATTTAAGAAACACGATAAAAGTAAAACTTGATAATAATCCATTAACTAACGAAATTCGTAGTATCGAAAATTGTCAAATCAAAATCCATATTAAAATCAATTAGATAATGCTCCAACTATAGGTCCAAATTTGGCCTAGTCCAATTTGGCAATTTCTTATAGTGACTAAATTGAATGCGATCAGGCACTTCATTACTAACGTTTTAATTATCTTCCCACTACAGAAAAATGAATAAATCAACATTTAAATTTCAATTTAAAATTTGAATTGATACTTATAGAATCGCACACTCATCATTGTCGCTAGAAGCGAATCTAGCTTTCCCAATTTTCGTTTGCTAGAAAAATAAATCGACATTTTTCTAACTTTTCAATATTCACTTTTCTATATATTGACCATTAAATTACAAATTCCAATAATAATTATGTGGATTCAGGAGAAAAGCTCACGCTTCCCAACAGCCCAAGTACTGAACTAAAAGCACTTGCTATGCTTATTTGAAAAAAACTCACCCCAAAATTGTGAAAATAATCGGTGCAAATACTCTGGAATCAAGGTATGTTTTCTCTTTGGTGATCGTTCATCGACTTGAAGTGTTTTCGATGTTGATGTTGTTGTTGTTGTATATTTCAGCTAGAAAATTATCCAAGTATTTGTGTAGGAATGTGAAATGCATGTCGCATACTATGCTTCTGTTGCACGAGGATGATGAAACTGTGATTTTTTTGTGTGGTTGTGGGAAATGGGAATTGCTCGGGTGTTTTGATTTTGGTATACTTTCACTAGTGGGTTGTGCGATTTGCTGTGACAGTGTGACTTTGTTTGAAATACTAGTATATATAACTTTCGTGATGGACTTTTCCCATTCCATATTTATAATATTGAGGACAAAAAATTGGTCGGATATTTGATTTGTTCATCTGATTCTCATACAGATGGATGGGTGGGATTTTATAAATGAAGTAGGACCTAGCGGCGTCAAGGATAAATTTTCTAATGGGTCGAAACAAATGGAATTTGATGATGATGTAGACTTCAACTATTCTGATTCTGAAGATGAGGTGGATTGTGCCCTGCAAGAACTGGACAAAGGCTTCTTGAAAGGGTTCTGTAAGAAGGCTTCAACGGCGTTCTTCGAGAAATATGGTTTAATTAGACACCAGATCAATTCTTACAATGACTTTGTTAAGCATGGGATCCAACAAGTCTTTGAATCCATTGGGGAGATTATGATTGAACCTGGATATGATCCTACAAAAAGAGGAGATGGTGAGTGGAGACGTGCAACTCTTAGGTTTGGAAAAGTCACACTTGATCGCCCTACATTCTGGACCGGTGAAAAGTTTTCTTCGGTTGATGGTGCTAAAGAGTTTTTGGAGCTTTTGCCCAGGCATGCACATCTTCAAAATATGACCTATTCATCCAGGATTAAAGTTGAGACTTTTCTTCAGGTAATAGGTGGTTTCTTTCTTCTTCATTGTAGTATATTCCTCTGTGGTTGTGTAGATCAGTTGCAGTGTGTTTTATTTTCTAGCTTTCCGAGTTAAGCAACCGATTCTCCACTTAATGTGGTTAGTACTCGATTTTATAATAGTTAAGGGTTCATAAATGTTATAGCTTTTTTATGGGTGTTAGGGAAATCCACTTGCGTATTGGATTAACTCATTGTAATATACTAGTAACTAGTAAGTAGTTGATTTACCGTGCAATTAGATTCTTGGTTTCATTCTCATACACTCAAGTGTTTTGATGCTCCAATTCCAAACAACTTTAGTTGCTTTACTTTACCAATGGAACAGTGTAGACTAGGATCTCAGCTAAATGAGCAACACAAACTCATGCTAATTTGTAGATATCCATAAGTATTCGCAAACCTTTTAGTTTATTTCCATTTGGAGGAGCAACAAAATGAAGGTGGCATTCTAACACCATCTTTATTTTGTTTCTCTTATGTTCTTTCAGATATCAATCTGTTTTGATAATCTCAATATTTCAGGTGTACACAGAAAGCCCCTCGAGAAGTGACAAATTCAAAACTGGTGTAGATATAGTTGTTGAGAAGACAATACTGAGTGAGACTCAGACTGATGTTAACTTTGGGAGACTCCCTGTCATGGTGAAATCGGACTTATGCTGGATGAGTTCACCTGAACCTGATGGTAAAGAAAAAAGAGATTGTGAATTTGATCAAGGGGGTTATTTTGTTATCAAGGGTGCTGAGAAGGTAAGACTTATTAGGTGTCACTGTTTCATTAATTATTAGTTGGGAAATGTGATAGTGAGTAGAAAGTATTGAAATCTGATTTTTTGTATTGCTTAATCTTATTATTTCTGTCTCGTATTCCAACTGATAGATAACTTCAGTAACACCTTGGAAATTCCATTATAGTCACTAAATATACCATGACTTGGTTGATCTTAGTAGCCTACGTTGTTGGCATAATCTGTTACTGTTGATATTTTGCTACACTCTACTTTATTATTACAACCCTTTGAAATTTTAAGTTGTACAAAGGTCTTTCTGTTTTCTGTTAGCTTAAAGTTATTGATATAGTCTTCAACTATTGTCGTAGACATTCATTGCTCAGGAGCAAATATGCCTTAAAAGGCTGTGGGTGGCTAAGGATCCTACATGGACAGTTGCATATCGTCCAGTGGCAAAAAGGAATCGAGTGTATATAAAATTGATTCCAAAAGTGGAGCATTTGATAGCTGGAGACAAGATCCTCACTGCCTACTTTTATGTCACGGAGATTCCTATTTGGCTTTTGTTCTTTGCTCTGGGTGTTCCAAATGATAGAGAGGTGGTTAAGCTGATTGGTCTGGACACTGATGAAAACTCTGCAATTTCAAATATACTCGTGCCATCGATATATGATGCTGATAAGAAATTTGATGGTTTCCGTAAGGCAGGCAATGCTATTGAGCACATCAAGAAACTGATGCAGGGCTGCAATTTTCCACCTACAGAAACAGTGGATGATTTGATTGATACCTATCTCTTTCCCAATCTGAGGAGCCGGAGGCAGAAGGCTTCTTTTCTTGCCTATATGGTCAAGTGCCTGCTGGAGGCTTACAGAGGGCTCCGCAAAGTTGACAATAGAGATGACTTTAGGAACAAGAGGGTGGAGTTGGCAGGTGAACTCCTTGAAAGAGAACTGAGGGTCCACATTAAACATGCGGAGAGGCGAATGGTGAAAGCCATACAGAGAGACCTGTACAAAGATAGGGAGGTGCAGACCATCGATCACTACTTTGATGCCTCAATAATCACCAATGGTCTTTCCAGAGCCTTCTCAACCGGAGCTTGGGTGCACCCTTACAAGAGGATGGAAAGAATGTCTGGTGTAGTTGCTAATCTGAGGCGAACAAATCCCTTGCAGGCAGTCTGTGATATGCGAAGAACTCGACAGCAGGTCTCATACACAGGCAGAGTCGGTGATGCTAGATACCCGTAAGTTTTCATTATCACCTAAAAGCTAGTGATGAATAGAAATTTCTTGTCCTATGTTCAGTAACAAAAGTAAATTTTATTATTCTCTTTAAGGCTGAGCCTTATTAACTCTAATATGCTAACTGGACCTGTTCTGAGCCATATCCTGAAGTTATAGGTGATTTATCATTTATTTAATTATGTCGCAAGTGGTGATATTCTGTTTTATTTCATTATAAGGAGTGTGTATCAGCATTCTTATATTTGGTATGAAAATAAGTATCTTATGATTGTCGAAATGGTTACTGCAGGCACCCATCTCATTGGGGTAAGGTCTGCTTTCTCTCTACACCAGATGGAGAAAATTGTGGTCTAGTTAAGAATCTGGCCAGCCTGGGTCTTGTCAGTACTAAAATCCTGGAACTAGAAAGCATTCTAAAGAGGTTTCATGAGTGTGGAATGGAGAATTTGGTCGATGATGGTTCTTGTTTGCTTGATGGAAAGCACAAAGTTTTTCTAGATGGAGATTGGGTTGGAGTATGCAAAGATTCTTCATCATTTGTTGCTAAGCTGAGACGCAAGAGACGCAAAATGGAAATACCTGATCAGGTGGTCTTAAACTCATATAATCTTCTCTTCTATCATTTATGTGGCAGATGATATATGTGTTGTATTGTATCACGTCCCAAAGTTGTTGAAGGTTTAATCATTCCGGAAGCCCAGAATAAGTTAGACTTGCTGACTTTGGCTTTACAAATATGTTATCATTTTTATTTTTTCAAGTAATCACTCAATTGCCCATACAAGTTGCAAATTCATTAACTTTATCATCTGTGCTATTGGATCCGTAGTGCTGTCTTGTCTGCATTCTGTCTCTTATGATACAATTTCATCAACTTTAGATATGCCTGATAGTATTCTGGTTCTATCTTGAGATGGTTCTCTTTTTTAATCTGAAGCATCCTGAATCCAGATAGTAATTAAAAGCTGAAAACATAAAAATAATGCCTCTTTATGCTTTCTTTATGGCTTCCAAGTGTGTGTAAGTCTATAGGTTTCAACATGGCACATATTTTTGTACTATTGTTAGATTGAGCTTTCCAGCAGTTTCCTTCTAAGTAGGGACATGTATCTGTATTATGGTATTTCTTGGATACTAATTCCTGTTGTCTGTTGCAGATTGAGATCAAAAGAGACAAGCATCAGGGTGAAGTGCGTATATTTGCTGATGCTGGAAGGATACTGCGACCTCTCTTTGTTGTCCAGAACTTGAAAAAGATCAAAGATTTGAAAGGAGAGTTTTTGTTTCAATCTCTTCTTAATAATGGCATAGTTGAGTTGATCGGACCGGAAGAGGAAGAAGACTGTCAAACTGCATGGGGAATTGACTACCTGTTCACTGCCGAACTAGATAACCCACCTGTGAAATATACCCACTGTGAGTTTGATAGTTCTTTCCTTCTAGGTTTAAGCTGTGGCATAATTCCGTTTGCCAACCATGATCATGCTAGGAGAGTTCTTTACCAATCTGCTAAGCACTCTCAGCAAGCCATTGGGTACTCGACCACAAATCCTAGCATTCGAGTTGATACAAACTCCCATCAGCTGTACTATCCCCAGAGGTCTCTTTTCAGAACCATGCTTTCAGATTGCCTTGGGAAGTCTAGGTATGCTGAGCATCACAAAGGGATGATGCCGCGACCTGACTTCTTCAACGGCCAGTGTGCTATTGTGGCTGTTAATGTTCATCTTGGGTATAATCAAGAAGACTCACTTGTGATGAACCGTGCTTCTTTAGAGCGTGGCATGTTCAGAACTGAACATGTTAGGAGTTACAAGGCCGAGGTTGAAAATTCAGAAGCTGTGGGGAAAAGAACCAAGACTGATGAGTTTGTTAGTTTTGGGAAGATGCAAAGCAAGATAGGGCGTGTTGACAGCCTTGATGATGATGGCTTTCCCTTTATTGGTGCAAATCTCCAAACTGGTGACATAGTCATTGGAAAGCATGCTGCTTCAGGGGTTGATCATAGCATCAAGCTCAAGCATACTGAAAGGGGCATGGTTCAAAAGGTTGTGCTGTCAGCCAATGATGAGGGAAAGAACTTTGCAGTTGTGTCTTTGAGACAGGTAATTTTATATTTCAGAACTTTAACCCCACATTCTCTCTCCAAAAAAGGTAGCAGATGACAAAAACAAAAAGGCATTTAGAAATGTTGATCTGTTATGAGGAATGTAATTGCCTAAGGCATAAAAATCTTTTGCTTCTGTGCATACAGTTTCTGCTTGTTCACACTATTTGACTTGAAATATACTTCTTGTAATTGTGTATTCTCCTAGTGTCAGTTGGTGGTATTTCCCTTTACTTTATTATTGCTCTCTGGATACTCTCTTCATTTATCTGCTTCTTTTGCTGATTCTCTGGCGTCATACCATGGAGTATGTATTTGTACAGATATTGGAGTATTTCTACCTAAAACATTACCTTTTACAATTTCTATTATGGGATCACCTAGTGAATTGCTCTTTGAGATTTGTATTCTATGACCCTGTTTGCCTTCTAGGAGCAGGCTGTTTTTGTGAGCATGATATAGAAATCTTGGCCTCAGTAACTCCATGAAATTAGATGCTAAATAGTATGATACACTTTTCCAGCTCAGTAAGTACTAATTACACTGTGTCTTCCTATTTAAAACTTCCTTATACACTCTTTACCTCAACAATGCATTCAAAGTATGCTCAGACGCATGCACTGTTTTAAGGGATTACTACTGCTATTTACGTATATGTTGGATATAGAATGCATTTTTGTGGTCGAGCACACTGACCCAATCCCTTATACACTTTGTGTTAAGTTTCTTAACTTTCCCATGTCTTGTTTCTGGGTACACTTGTGCTCTGCCCAGGTTCGTGCTCCATGCCTGGGGGACAAATTTTCGAGCATGCACGGGCAGAAAGGTGTTCTGGGGTTTCTGGAGTCTCAGGAGAACTTTCCTTTTACCATAAAAGGAATAGTTCCAGATATTGTGATAAACCCACATGCGTTTCCTTCTCGACAAACACCCGGACAACTTCTGGAAGCTGCCCTTGGCAAAGGGATTGCACTTGGAGGTGGACTAAAATATGCGACCCCATTTTCCACTCCTTCAGTTGAAGATATAACCACCCAACTTCACAGGTATTTATCTTTAATGGTGGAGTTTTATAATATTTGACTTCATAACTGATTCTTTGCTCCTAAGTACCGTCTTATTTATAAATATAATTCCATCTGACTCCCAATTTTTGCATTTCATCGTTGGCTATTGAATACATCATGTTAGGGCCAAAAAGGTATGCTTATTAATCAGGACTGTCGTTTCAAAAAGTTGATTATATATTGATCCATTATAAGTAAGTCAGATTTCTAAATTAGTGCTAGTTTGAAGATCTACTTCCCATAATCAGACAACCTGAGAAAAAGGTTTCTAACTTTCTATATAGAATTGTCTTTCCCTTGATATCTATATTTTCCAACTTAAACGACTACGGCATCTTGTCAGGCTCGGATATTCCAGATGGGGCGGGGAAAGAGTATATGATGGCCGTACAGGTGAAAAGGTTGAATCTCTCATCTTTATGGGGCCAACATACTACCAGCGTCTTACTCATATGGCTGAGGACAAGGTGAAGTTCAGAAATACCGGGCCGGTTCACCCTCTTACTCGTCAGCCCGTTGCTGACAGGAAACGCTTTGGTGGAATTAAATTTGGTGAGATGGAACGAGACTGCCTTATAGCCCATGGTGCAGCAGCCAATCTACATGAGCGTCTATTCACCCTCAGCGATTCATCACAGATGCACATATGCAGGAAGTGCAAGAACATGGCTGGTGTGATCCAGCGATCAGTGTTTGGTGGTCAGAAGGTTCGTGGCCCATACTGTCGATTCTGCGAGTCTGTGGAAGATGTGGTGAGGGTGAATGTGCCATATGGGGCTAAGTTGCTTTGCCAAGAACTCTTCAGCATGGGGATTTCACTCAAGTTTGAGACTGAGTTGTGCTGATTTTCTATGTAAATCTCTTCAGACAACTATGCATTTTGTTCTTAGCTATTTATGTAGATGAAGATGTATGTAAGAATTTCTAACTTGTATGCAACTTTTCTTAGCTAATGGCTGCTGTGAAAAACTATGTTTTGTTTCCAGAGAAATTCCCCTTTTCCAAGCAGAAACTTCTGAATATCATATCATATCACATCATCTCCAATAACATCATACTATTGATTTATGGACACTTGAAAATTGATGTGTGTAACCTTGAATTGGTTTTGGATTTTAGAAATAATATCGGATGCAAAAATTACTATTTCATGGCGTTAGAGTACAATCCTAACAATATGTTCGAAAATCGAAATAGAAGGTTTATTGGATTTCAATATTGTGATTTTATGGAGTGCGTGTATCACGGGATTACTAATGCATATTCACTGATTCACACATTACATGTATAAGATTGTGTATCACTGCAATTCACGCATTACAATTTACATATACATACATAGGATTGTGATTACCAATACACATTGACTACACATTACATATGCATACATATTACACAAGTAAGCAAAAAATGATATAGCTGCCCCCGGAGATTGATTATAAAAATTTGTTTGCATATCCCCCTTTCCTCTTTCAACCCAACAACAATGTCATTGTAAGAGAAACAATAGATAACAACAGACTCCATGGGGAATTCTTCATCATCAATCACAGAGGGATCCATCCATGATTTCGTTGTCAAGGTTCGTTATCTCTCATATATCTGTTAGAACACAAGATAAATATTTGAATGAAGCATAGGACTGCCTTGCATTGGATTGAGATGATTTCTTCTTCTAGTATAAGACTAATTCACGTGCTAAATCAATTATAATCAATAAAAACCAATCTTGATTTTTGTACACTTTCGAAGAGATTAAGCCGGATTTTCTCCTTGATTCTTCTATATTTCTTTCCAACATTATCAACTGGTATGCATACATGTGTTTTTTGACACATAAAAGTTTGTGTTATTTCGTAATGTGGAGCAAGCAGGACACTAAAGGTCAAGACGTCAGCCTCGATATATATAAGGGGAAAGTGTTGCTTATTGTCAATGTCACCTCCCAATGGTCTTCTCTCTCTTTTATTCTTTGTGTGCGTGTGGTGTGGTGTTTCCTTGAGACTGATCTTTGTTGGATGAAACAGTAGGTGCACAAACTCGAATTTCACCGAGTTAGCTGGGCTTTACACTCAATTCAAGGCTAAAGGTATGCTGTTTTATGCATTAGTACGACCTCTTACGATCTGAATTATTTCTGTTGCTGTTAAATTTGTTTATGTTCATTTTGATTCAGAAAAGGTTTAATTTTTTTGGAGTGTATTAGGTTTGGAGATATTGGCATTTCCATGCGACCAGTTCTCGAAGAAGGAACCGGGATCAAGCCAAGACGAAGAGCAATTCGCATGCACAAGATTCAACGCCGAGTTTCCCATATTTCACAAGGTCACTCTACATATACAATACAGTGAGGAAATTGAAAGCATTGCTATATACTACTTCACGAGGTTGTCTTGTGCTTATATTTTTGTATATTGACAGTATCATTGCCTCATAATTAAAGGTGAAAGTGAATGGAGCAAATGCAGCACCAGTTTACAAGTTCCTGAAATCAAATAAAAAAGGGCATTTTGGGGGTAGCATCAAATGGAATTTCACCAAGTTTCTTGTTGACAGAGATGGACATGTCATCAATCGTTATGGAACAACAACCTCCCCAGCGGCTATCGCGGTCTCTCTCTCTCCCCCCCGTGCGCACACACCCCTCTTTCCCTTACTGATACTGCCAATTTCTGTGTTGCATTGCAGGGTGACATACAAAAGGCTTTGGAACTTGATCGTATCCACAAATGTCGTTGAGGCAAGGCGGGCAAACTTCATGCTGCATCATCAACGGGGAAGCATTTAGGTGCAAGATGTAAAACCTTGAGGGACTGGAACTCTACCATTTTGCCTTTCTTGATATTTCTACTTGAGATAATATTGGCCTTGGCGGCATGTTGTTGTATAGGTCTATGATGACTCTGTACTTTGTTTTTCCGATTAATTCTGAAGCCGATAAATGAATCTAGAAACCTTGATCAATCACTTTAGAATGCCTGATTATTAACAAGGCTGATAAAAGCCAAATAATTTTCTAATCATGAGGCTTATTTCAAAGCCAAATAACTTATCACACTAAGAAGCTTTCTTATCCCCTAATCTCAGGGTTTCTAGCACCACTGTATAGAAACTGAAAAGAATAAAGTGTGAAAACGAACACCTGGAAATTTGCGCTTTATTATATTACATATGAACAAAATGTAGAGGCACAATCACTTAATTTTCAGGCGTTTAAGGTTCCACATAATCTTAATAGCTAATAAACAAAACCAAGCAGATGCTGAAGTATCAGAAGTGAAAGATATGGACGGATTGCAAACTCAAGCAAGCAACATTTCCCACTCGTCGTCTGAAAGTGCCTTGTCATCATTCCCAGCAGCTTCATCTTGAGATGAGCTTTCCGTCGAACAAGAAGCAGTTCCTTTCTTGTCTCGAGTGTCCAGTGACTCAGTTCCTTCGTCAGGAAGTAAGTCCACCTGCTCCCGAATCAAGCTTTTTGAAGATGAAGCAGATGAAGCTAAGATGCAGCTGGTCTGGCTGGATGAGAGTGACTTGCTAAATGGAATATCCTCATCGAAAGTCTCCTTCAGCATCCTCACATCCTGACATATAACAGATATTTCTCCCCTGGAACAAAAGGAAAGAGGGTCGTCAGCTTGGGAATTGTTATGACTTATATGCTATGGACATCCAAAAGAAATCGAGCAACTTCACTAGCAAAAGATTCTGAAACTATTAGGGCATTTACCACCAACATTGATACCCACCAAGTATAAAAAAAGTCACATCAACAAAACAAACACCCACCAACTCCAACTTCAACAATGATAACCACCTTTGTTGGGGGCTCACACAAAATTAATACTATTCCTCTTCAAAGTAAGGTTTCGATGAGCAAAAAAATATTCAATAATAACCCTATGGAATATACAGCACCAGGATAACATTTGCAGATAAAAAATAAGGGTGGTCAGCAACCTGGTATAATAATAGCAGATAAGGGAAGAAAGATTTGTTAAGAACATGTGAACTTACTGCAATGTATCTACTGCACGGCCACGGTCCACAAGAAATTCGCGCAACTGCAACATATATAAAAACAAGATAAATTAGAAATATAGTTCAAGAAACAATGGAGTTGTTACAATGGTAAAAAAGCATTTTAGCATTCCTATGTCCAAATTAATTTACATATGAATCAAATAAATACCACTACTTTTAGAAAGATAAATAGATAAATGACAGTGAGATGTTTTTCCTGATTTTGTTTTAGAAAATTATTGTTTTTTTCCTATGAATGCCATTGTAAAAAATTTAAATCAGATCTCTACAAAATTAATAGTGGTTTCCTATCAAATGCACAATTATTTTTAATGTTATATACACCACTGACGACAGATACACCATAACCTAAGCATAATTGCAAATAAGTGCACAACATTTTTGAAAATTCACGATTGTGTCCCAAAAATTTTCTGCCACCCAAGTGATAATGTGGCACGCTGGAGCTACATGTGGCCTTTCTTATGTCCTCAATTGCTGCAATCATCGTAAGCCCAATTTGAACATCTCCAGAACATACTATGTGGGTTATCGAGCGCAAACACACATCATATTATTGTGGAAACGCAAGAGATGTCACATGTGAATTTCAGCATGTCACATCATCCAGGTGCTGGATTATTTTTGTTGGGACACAAACTTGAATTTTTTAAAAAATTGAGTGCTTTTTTTAATTGTACTTACGTTGGGACACATATGCTGTTGGCAACAAACGATGAGACAAAGTGATATTTTCCCTAAATTATTTAAACTAGTTGTCAAACTATTTTTCTAAATATGAGGGAATAATATTACTCCGTATATAGCATTATTTATGTAAAAATATCATAACCATTAGTCATTTTGACTCGATGAGAATGGTGCTTCAACAAGAAAATGTACTTACCAGTTTCATCCAATCAATGGGATTGGGAGCAAACATACCAATCACCATTTAAGTACAACAAATATGAGACAAGTCACTTTACCTTGGAGTTATCTTCTGCTTGTTGGTTTAGGATCTTTGACTCTTGCAACACTTTCTCCATAATCAATTCCTGCTCAGTAAGGGCTTTCATTGCAGCATTTTCCTTTTCTGTTTTTTCTAGCTCAGCATATTTTATTACATTCTGAGCTTCAGTTAATCGCACCTCCAAGGTTTGTTGCATCTGCAGCAGAAAATATAAATAACTGTGACAAATTGACAATGATCAACCATTGAGGAATTATATGATTCTGTTCACCTTGTTAGCTAGCACCAGATATAAGCTAATAGTATACATGTAAGAAATAAAAATATGGTGTACGGTATAGGATTATATCTGGAGTAATTTATTATGTAAAGCCTAAGATACATTGATGTAGCTAAAAAGGAACCAATGTTAGGCAGATGTTGAGATGCATATCCGAACATACAGATTTAAGAAATTGGCTGAAGTCATAGTCTAATTCAAAAGATCCTCATAATAGCACTAAAAAAGCGAGCAGCAAGCAAAATAATTCTCACACAGTCGCCAATCCCTCCAATAAGCTATGGTTGCTGCATTATTCTTTTCATCGCCAAAAACAAGGATCATCTTTTGACATGGACTTAGGAAGGTTTCATACCCATATTATAGAGGAGATTGGTACCTCTTCAAAAATGAATTGAAGCATTACACAACTCAAGTTGTGTTGGTTGTAAAATTTTAAAATAACTAGCACTTTCAGATAAACCTGAGGTAAGTACAAGACAACACCCAGGAAAAACCTTGAGCACTTCATGAAGCCACACAACTTTATGTTAAATTCAAAAGAGGTAAAGAAGAAGCTTTAACTTGAAATAATCCAAATTAGTAACACATGAGAAAATATTACATAGTGCAAAAGCTTCAAGATGAATGAGCCCACAATGTTACACAAGAAATACTCAAGTAAGGTTATCCGAGGAACAAATGGAAGTCGTCATTGCACTTCTTCCACATCTCCCTATTTTTGTTAGTTTGCAAAACAAATATTACTAAGGAAGGTACCAAGTAACTTGAAAATGTCAAAAGAAGTCACTTTTAGGAACAATTGGACATCAAAATAAAGAATAACAATCTGACAAATCTGTAACACAATTGAGCATGTAGACTTACTACCACAGTACTATACGCAATAAATGTAGGAAGCATTAGCACTGAAAATGAAAGTGAAGCTAAAAAGCACCTCATTAAGAACAGCAAGATATTTGTCTCTTTCAACTGACAACGAGAGTGCACGAGACTGAAGCTCTCTCAACTCAGTTGCTAGGATGGCCTTCTCACCATATACTTCCCCAGCATGCTGGAAGAGGAAATATATTTAGCTAAAAACATTCATTTACTTATTTGGAAAGTTCAAAGTGCTTTAAATACTTGTAAACTAAATGGATAAGGTCAGTAATAGCAATACAACCATGGAATTTGTTTCCTCTGCTAGTTTCACCATATGTTTAAGCTCTTCAGACTTAACCAGTATATCTGTTCCACCCATAGCAGCTTCTACTCTGGCTTGTTCTGCAGCTTTCTCTTTAAGCTCCACTTCCCTCATTAAACTTATTGCAGAGTCCATTGCTGAGAACAACATTTTCTGCAAAATGTATCAGACATCTGATCAATTTTATGAAAAGTGTGGATAATTAGATTATTGGTAACTCAAAACATCACAGATTAAAATAATAATACTTGGAAGCTCGAAATACATGTCTAATGTAAAATGAATATAAGGGCATATAGATACAACAATGTAGAGTAAATCGGTCAAAAAAAGGAAAGATAATCATTTCAAACATTAGATTTTTTATCAAGATTCAAATAAAAAGAAAGAAATTGATTCTATCATACCTTATTATTTCTTGCATCAGCTATAATATTCGCAAGAGCATCAATCATATGGATTTTGCTAGATTGAGACATGGAGCCACTTAAGGTAGACTCATCATCAGAGTCAACGATGTTGTTACCAGCTTCCATCTTGGGAGCACTGTTACAAGGATAACTTACATCTAATTCCCCTGAATCATTTACAGACTTTTCATGGAGTGCTAACAACGGAAAATTATTTTCTGGAAGGCTTGCTGTTAGATCACGAACAATAAATGAAGCAGGTCCAACCACACAAGTCCCTTCATCTCCATAGGATTTCCCCTGTTCACATACGTCATTGGTAGTTGTATCAAACTCAGTCTCTAAGCACCTAGAGTCTGATCCTTCACTTAACATATTCAAATCTTGAATGCTTCCAGAATCTTTTCCTTGCAAGGTCCACATGGTATGACATGCATCATCAGATGCAAGTTGGATGCTGCTATTTGAAGCTGTCTTGTCAGTTTTGGGTTCTACTGACACTTCAATCTGAAGAGTATCTGCTCCATCCGTACTAGTCAAATGAGC
Organism: Salvia hispanica; assembly: GCF_023119035.1. Taxonomy (NCBI): domain Eukaryota; kingdom Viridiplantae; phylum Streptophyta; class Magnoliopsida; order Lamiales; family Lamiaceae; genus Salvia; species Salvia hispanica. The sequence goes on from NC_062966.1 coordinate 13,775,068, forward strand.
AACTTCATCATGAGAGTAAATATCAGTCTTCAATTGCATGTTGTTATCATGTACACTTCCAGACAAATTCAAGTAAGCCATAACACCCTCTAGTTCATGATGTTCAACATTGGTATCAGATAAGGGTTCGGTATGGCCATCATTAACATCACTAAAAGACTTCTGATATCCAAAATTTGCAATATAACTGCTTTGGGCATCAGTTGTTCCTGCAACAGCATTCACAGATGTGCAATCCGCAGTTTGAACAGTGGTAACAGCACCTGCAAGAGCAGTTGGGAATTGGGATCAAGAAACAGAACCACAGCAACAGGGCCTGCCCCAGATATGCAGTAATTCACCATCTGGAACTCAATAGGAAAGTAAGCGACCAAAAGACAGTTTGGGTATCTTAATCAGATAAAGTTTCCAGCTTGATACCTCCTGATGATTCTCCAACAGCACTACTCCCAGTTGAAGGGGTATGTGGTCTCGATCGTTCAGAGAAGAAAGGTATAATCTCCACAAGCACAGCTTCAACAGCTGCATCAGCATCCTTGCTATGCTCAATAGCAACAGCCCTAAGAGCCCGAGCATCTATCTGTTGCCGAAAAAATGATAAGCCGCAAAAGTCACATTAATCTTTCTTAGGGAAAAAAACACAATATAACAACCAAATTTTCAGAATATAAATAAGAATCGCAACAGAATACGAGAATTTAAAAGCATCCTAAAAGTACCACCCGGAAACAATCATGACTGACAAAAATAATAAAAGTTGGGAACGCCAAAACGCACCTGTGGGAAAATCTCCTGCAATGACTTGTAAACTTTATTGAATCCCATCACCGAATTCTAAAAATCAGATCTGCAAATAACAAAAAAATTCAACCTACACGATCATACTGAGATATTCAAACTCAATCAGCTCACCAAGTCAGTACGGCATGCAGTTAAACCCAGATACAGGAAACGTTTAAATAACTTTCTAAACCTAACGCTCAATCACCTTTACATATAAAACGACAATTGAACCAAAATTTGATAAAGTGAAAAAGTAATTCATATAATCACAATAACAACAACAAAATAACTTTGTCTTCTTCGCCCTCTGTGGAGTGTGTGTGTGAGAGAGAGAGAGCAATGATACGAAGGCATCAGATTCGTAGTTTGTACCCGTAATCAGCAGGAAAACTAAACTAAAGGCGGAATTGAATGCAGAGAAACAGAAGCAAACAACGAGGAGAAATCAAACTGCAAACCCCTATAATTAAGAAAATAGAAGCTTAAATCTTACGAAATTGCGACCGAATTTCTTCGGCGGAGCAAAATGAGAACGATATCTCAATCTGATTTGCTCTAACGAAAGATGGAAACTTGTACGTAGTGAGTAGTGACCTTCTCTCTTTGAAAAGGGCTACGTCATTTATATCAATTCATTTAATGCTTTAGATGATTGTACATTTGAGATAACGTGGTTGATTTTGACTTAAGGTACAACGTGATGTAGCGGAAGAACACTATGGCGCTAAGAAATTGGGTAATTTGGTCATTTTGTATTAAAAAAACTTGGGATGATGGTTCGGTGGTTAGAATTATATCAAGATATGTCAATAGAAATAATGGGGGTTCATTGTTTAATCTTCAATTTCACAATTTTCTTTAATTTTACTAATATATTCGTTTTGCCCCTCCTGTAATAGTAATTTAACCTTTCAACGTCATGCAACTATTCCTTTCTTTTCCCTTGCTGTATTGTAGAGAATCTTAGTAGATTTATGACGAAATTAAATCCCATGAGCGTCTGCATTTAGTTTATTTTATGTCTAATCAAAAAAGGTTTTGTATATCAAGAATTAGAGCATCCGCATCGCCATCTCGATGCTGGCTCGGACTCGTCTTGGCGAGACGATCCAGCATCTAGATAGCGATGCAGCCCTCCCGTCGCGTCGTGTCGCGTATCCCTCCGCCTCGATGAAGCTGGCCAGCTCTGGCGCGAGGCGTGACGCCCCTCGCCGGCCTGCGAGTGGACGTCGTCATGCTGACGCAATAAATATTATTTTTTTAAAAAAATCGATTTTCTAAATTTTTTTTAAAAATTAATGAAGTACTAGTTTTTATAATTTAACTGTGCAATTTTTAATTTCTAGTATTTTTAATTATGTCTTTTTATTTTTTTTAAGATTTATTATGTGTTTTTTTTATTTTTTTAGGATTTTAAATTGTAATTTGTTTTTATTTAATGAAGTGTGTATTATTAATTGAATTTGGTGGAAATAAAAATAAAAAATGAAATTGAATGAATGGTTAAGGGATGAGATGGTTAGGAGATGTGGGATTGTAGGTGTTGTCTTTTAGTTAAGAGATGGAGTAAAAAGTGCAGTGGGGCCCATGAATAGTTAAGGGATGAGACGACATTGAGACGATATTGATTCAGGGATGTAGATGGCCTTAGAGCATCCTCATCCGTGCTCTTAGGTAAGAGCACGGAAGTGGTCCCGGACCCACTTTTACTCCTTGTCCTTAGCTAAGAGCACAACACCCACATCCGTGCTCTTAGCTAAGGACAAGCTCAAGGGTCTCACCATTCTATTATTCAATTTAAATACTCCAATTATTAAAAACATTTCTACATTATAAAAATACATTAAAAAATAAAAAATTACATAATTAAAATCCTAAAAGATAAAACTTACATAATTAAAATCCTAAAATATAAAAATTACATAATTAAAATACTAAAAAATAAAAAATACATAATTAAAATCCTAGAAAATAAAAATTACACACGTGGAAGACTAGTCCTCTAACCCCAATTGCCTCTTGAGACCCCGGATCATTTGCTCATGTGTTGCAAGTTGCTCCGGAGTCATCTTAGACGTATCGTTCAAATAGAGTTGACCCAAGAGGGTCCACAACGTGTTGTTCGGGGATGGAGGAGGCACAAAGGGAGCCGGAGCGGGGCGGGGGTGGCTGGAGTCGGGGCGCGACGGTGGGTGCTCGTCGCCTTCTTCCTTCCTTGCGGTCGGCGGGAACTGCTCGGGCCAACATCGGGGCTACCCAAGTTAGGTCCGACAAGCTGGGTAGCCACATCATCGGAGGCGCCGTCGGATAGGGCTACCGACCTCGACCGTTTGCTAGAGGAGCTGGAGGAGGATGCTACTATGCCGCCCATATACTTCGGATGTAGGCGTCCCTCCTGCCAACAATCGAGGTACTTGAACACTTTGAACTTCATGCGTTGGTAGGTCGCCAAGGCGGCAGTGATGGTGTCGAGCTCGCTCGTGCCGCTCCCCGCCGACCGCTCTTCCTGGAGGTAATACCCCTGGAACTTACCGATTGCCTCGTTGCATCTGAAGAGGCAATTGCGCGCCATACTATCATTGCGATAGATGGTTCCCCCCGGCCGGGTTTCATTGTAGAGGCGAGTGATGCGCCACCAATACATATCTCCGGTGTGGTTCGTGCCGACGCCCGGATCTTCGGAGACTGCCAAGTAGGCTTTGAACATCGCCATCATCTCACCCGGAGTGTATGGGGGCGGGTGCCATGAACAAAAGGAGTAGGAATAGGAACAGAGTAGGAGTAGGAGTAGAGCCGCCGCTCCTCCCGATCCGGGTTCGGTGCCCACCCGAACCTCGGAGGCGTTTAGGTCGTGCACCGGGTAAGGATGGTAGCCACCCATAGCTTGTGAACCTTGGGTTTGAGGAGGGGCCGTAAATTGCGTTTCCGGACTAAATCCGGCCTCGGAGTCGAACCAATCGTGGTTCCAACCGCGATTGCCGGAGGGGTGATCGCCGGAGCCGGACATTGTGTAGTGTGGTGGGAATTTAGATGAGAGAGTATGAGGAAAAAGATGAGAGAATGTAGATGGTGATAGAATAGATGAGAATATGATTTTTTTGTATTGAAGTGAGGGTATTTATAGATGAAAATGTGAATTTTGGGGGAAAAAATATTAAAAAATAAATTAAAAGTGGGGAGAAAACGGATATATTTTTTTGGGAAGTGGGAAAATATTTTTTTTTATTTAAAAACATTTTTTTTAATTAATTTTGCATTTTTAAAAAAAATAATTTAAATAAGCCAACGGCTATGCCGTTGGCGAATAAGGCGACGCCACTTGTGCTGCTCAGCGGCACGGACGTGCTCTTAGCTAAGAGCAGCGCCGTGCCGCTGGCACAGGCAGACGAGCTCCATCAGCGGACGGACTAGCCGGTGCTCAGCGGCACGGACGGACGAGCAGCGGCTCTTCACCGCTGCGGATGCTCTTAGCAGCAAGGCACACAGATTATAAGTGATAGTAGTATTGTAGAATTAGTATGTTTTTGTTTCAGATTTTATTTACAGATTTGAATCCGAATCCTCCCATTCAAATGCGATGCAAGATGGTAAATTAAAGAAGCTTACATTTAAAGAAAACGATATATAGTCCCTAAGAATTCTCAACTAAATCGTAACCCTCACCACTAAATATATTAAAATCCTCACTCAACCCTCATTTTCTTGATCTTTACAATAATGTAGGTCAATAGCTCGAACCAACCTCTTTCAAGACAAAGAACCATGAGATCCCTGTCAACCAATATTCCCATATAAATACACACAAGACAATACCAATTATTTCAACAAACACCCCAAAACAAAGATAAAAAAAATGGCCATGAAATTACTAGCAGCCACCATCCTCATCCTCTCCCTCAGCACCCCACAAGCCCACTGGATCCCCCGCCGCCCCACGCCACTCTGCGTGTCCCAGCTGGCAATAGTGAACCGTGCGTGCGGACGTCTGCCATACGCACTAGTCAATCCACCATCCCTACCATCACCTCCCGCCCGAGAGGGAGAGGGAGAGGTGGAGAGCGGGCACCACCACCACCACCGGCAGCGGCGGGAGGGGTATGTGGAGACGGCGCAGGAGGGAGAGTGCTGCCGGTGGGTGAAGGAGGTGGACACGGAGTGTGTGTGTGATCTGCTGGTGCATCTGCCGCCGTTCATGACGAGGCCACTCCACGAGTACAAGGTGATCGTCGACGACAGCTGCGAGGTCAGCTTCAGCTGCGCCTCCAGATTGGTCAACTTCTGAGTTTTCTTGCATCAATGCAAAAATAGTTTGTTCAACAAAAGGGTATTCTCTTTCTAGTTAATTATCTATAGATATCATTTCATGTTTTCTTGCATCAATGCAAAAGGCTATATTTCATTTTGTAAGTGTCATTATTTTCATCATGGTAACATGTATCGCCATATTAATACATGAAATATTCCATTATAGTAAATTGTATCATGTCTCTTTTTCCATATTTTCGAATGGTATATGTATGCTGTATATATTCATTCAAGTTTCAACTTGGGCATGCTAATGTTGTTATATACGATAAGTAACATTTATTCATCAACGTTGATCTACCTTAAAAAATCATTTGTTCTTTTTTCTCACTTCATTTCTCTACCTTAATGGAGAGAGTATATTTCACTTGGAGCTATGTCTTATAACTAGGGGTGTCGAAACGTGTAGTGGGTAACGGGTATTTTCAGACCCGACCCGATACCCAGCGGGTATCGGCCACCCGCTACCCGCAAAAGTCGGGGTCAGGTTCGGGATCGGTTATTCAAACTAGGCGATTATTGGTTATCGGGTTACCCAATACCCGAGCGAGTATACCCAACTATCCGAATAATTACCCGATTCAAACTTTAATTAAATCTAAAATTTGTCCTTTATTTATACAACACAAAATTAAACCACCATATATCTAATCTCGTGGGACAACCAAGCATGAGAAAGAGCAATTTGCTTTACTCTCCTTTCTTATTTCTATAGCTATATTCCTCTCTAATTACTTTCAAATTTTTATAAATAAAATAAGTTTTAAGTATATATGAACCCAAAAAGTGAATTCAGATATGTTATAATTTTTATTCTCATACATCTATATTGGATAATGTTTAATAGCAAGGTATAGTTAATTGCTCGGCTACTCCTCACTAATTCTAAATATACATTCCATAGTATTTATATCACCATTTCAGTTGAGCTCTTTTGACTAAAAAAGCTGCAAAATGATAGAAGTATCAGTGAAATTATTTCTTTCAATTAATGAGTTAATATTTTACATTAACTTGAACAGTAAAGTAAAGGGATGAATATAGTTAGTAGTAGTTGCATAAGAATATTTTATACTATTAGTATTAGGTTGAAGTTTTTAAGCAAGAACATTCCCACATCGATCATAGATTAAAGATGGCAAACCAAAATCTATATAAGAAACAATAGTTTTTCATTACATAGCAGGACATGCAGCGGGAAGGGTACCCGCTTATGCGGGGTTCGGATACCCGCAGCGGGTATTCAGTATACCCGCATTGCTTGCGGATCGGGTATTGGGTACCAAAAAACTTCAATTTTTGGGTGCGGATACCCGTGGTTACCCATTTCGACACCTCTACTTATAACTACTACCTCCGTCCCCCAAATTTTGACACAGTTTACCATTTCGGTCCATTCCTGAAAATTTGACACACTTCACTTTTACCATTTTGGGTAGTGGACCTCATATTCCACTAACTCATTACTACTCACATTTTATTATAAAACTAATATATATGTCAAAATTTGGGGGACGGAGGTAGTAAAAAAGTATATGTAGTATCGTATACTAATATTCCCTCCGTCCGGCTAAGTATATGTAGTATCGTATACATACTAGTACTCCCTCTGTCCCGCTACAATGAGGCGCTCCAAATCGGACAATATTTTGAAAAAATGATAATAAATAGTTAGAGTAGAGATAAAGTAAAACAAGTAATATAATAATGTATATACAACTCTTTTTTACATTATTCTCTCTTACTTTACTTTCTCTCCACTCTATCTATTTATTACTATCTTCGCAAAACAACAACCAGAAAAAAACACCTTGTTTGTAGTGGGATAGATTTATACTCCCTCCGTCCCTCATAATTTGTCACCATTTGACCCGGCACGGATTTTAAGAAATAAAATAGAAAGTTCGTTGAAAAAGTTGGTAGCATGTTAGGTCCTATTTTTATATATTAGTTTTATAATAAAATGTGAATGAGAATGAGTTAGTGGAATATCAGATCCACTACAAAAAATGGTAAAAGTGAAAGGTGACAGATTTTTAGGTACGGACGAAAAAGAAAATAGATGACAAATTTTCAAGGACGGAGGGAGTAGTGAATAAAGTATGGGCTATAAAATCACACAAAACACAAAATGCTAGTAATATCCAAATGAATACCATTTAACTGTATAATAATACCCGTATTAAAATTCTAAATACAAGCGTGCATATTTTTTTTAATAATCCCTATATAACCAAAATTTATATAAAAAAAAATGAACAATGCGAATAAAGAACTTTCACTCTTTCATCAGTTACACCTAGAAAACAAGAGAATAAAACTGAATGTTTTCAGTCGACCAGCTTAACCGAGAATAGTATAAAGTTAGGCAGATTCGTCAGATAAAATATTACTTTGACTTAATTCGTAGAAAACCTACCTAGTGGAATCATATCATCAATCCAAAACATAGGGCATAAAAAGAGATCGACAATTACAAGCCAGATGCAAGACGCAATATATAATGCCATTATAAGAGAAAAAATGGTTAAAGACATGTAACCTTGAGCTAGATTAATTATAATCGGCTGAGGAAGTCGAACAACTCACAATGTACATGGTAACCGTGATAATTATACAACGACAGCCACCTATTTAGAATGAAAGAGAATAGGACAGAAGATACATATCATTATCAGATGTTGAAGGCAGATCAGATCCTATATTGTTGCTCCAAAAGCTTATAATTCAACAAACGTAATCATAATTTAGCGGCCCGGGGATGAGATACTACATCTCCCACTTACCAAACAACCTCTCATTCTCTGTTCATAAGGCAGCGACAAACAGATTGACAACATATGTATGTACAACCACCGGAGGAGCACAGCCTCTCTTCTTTGTGGCCACAAATCAGTAACCCTCAGACAGTTCCAGAAGAGTTATCTCTGTTGAAATACCGAGCTAACCATATAGTACATGGCAAAGTCAGCAAGCAGGATTACATTAATGAACATTTCATAGGACACGTTGAAATACCAGTTTGCTGGAGCTGATCCAAAAAAGTTATCCTGGCTTCCAAAAGTTAGGGCCTGAGAAACATAACAGAGAATAAAAATGTGTAGCAGCTAAGTAATTCCAAAACATGATTCCATAGTAAAAACACACAATTTTAACAGAAATACACTCCCAATGTATCTAATTGTCAGGTTACTGCAGAGTTGATGATGAAGAAATTGAAGAATCTTCAAGTTTACAGGGAGAGTAGATTGATCATTCAGCTTTCTGAAGAAGCAAGGATTTTATTAGGCTGGATTGCAAATATCTGCAGCATTTCTGTAAACAGAATTGCTGGTGCAACCATATCCAAGAAGGAAAGATACAGATCTTCCTGAGGCCATAAATTGTATAGGATTGCTAAGATTTAAAGTGAAAATTTCCTACAGGGGAGTTATAACCTACCAACTTAAATTGTTAGAGAACCCAAAAAGAACAGAATTTTCTACAGGGAAGTTGCATACTATCAAAACCCACCCACCTGCTTTTCCTTCAATATTCACAAATAACTGAGCTTATGAGCGCATCAGCAAAACAAAGACCAGATAATTACTTCCTTCATAAGAGAGAGATATGACAAACCTTTATTTGCCACTGGAATAGGACCTTCAGATGGTGGCCCATAAGGATTCATTTGTCTGTGATTCATGGAACGTGGAGGGTAATTCCACCTATTATTAGAAAATTCAGAATCACGGACTGGGCCAGAGTATGGCATTGGTGCATGAGCCATTCTGGAACCATCACAATGGTATGGACCTGAGATATAGTTGTATTATTCACATGATCTGAACATAACAAATGACGACCTGAGAAAAAGTAAACTGAGAATGCTTTAGTCACCAGAGACAGGCGGCATACGTGGCCTCCAGCGCTCTCCAATATTATCCCGCTCACCAGACTTATATCTGTCTCGATCCCTGTAAAAATTTCCATTTTCTGTGCTACGTGATGTGAATCTATTGGGATGAGAAGGGGGTGGAATATCCCTTCGCGATTGGCTGCGTGGCTCTTGGACATATGAGAAATGATCTGAAGGCGCAGGGTGTGGTGGGGGCAGATGAAAACCCTTGCTGAAAGCCCCATCTGCTGGCTGGAAGCCATTTGATGATCTACCAGAGAAATGGGGAATGTGCTGATCATTGCAAGGACGATTATTACTGCCATAAGGAATATGTCTTGCCAATTGGGCTTCAGAGTCTCTGTTGTCATAATGCCGATGATGCACCATGTCTAAGGTTCTTGACTTGGTTCTTGGCGAAGGAGACCGCCTCATAACGGGTTCCTGATCAACAAATTTCAATTATGAAGGTACATGGGCAAAGTAAATAGAAAGATCTCAATTAGCCATAGATCAAAAGACCAAGAATATGATATAGAAGATAAAAAACCTGAGAATTTGAATGAGAAAATTTTGGAACAGAATCAAGCACAGCAGGAGGAAAACCCGATCGAGGTAGTGGATGAGCTAGAGGCGCAGGTGGAGGTGGTGGTGGAAGCGGAGAATGAGGCGGAGGTGGAGGCAGAGGCGGGGCAGACCCCGGAAAACGTGCAGATATCAGATGGGCATCCTCGTGTTGTTGAGCAAGAAATGGTGCTCCATAATGGCTATCAGCAATACTACCGGTAGAAGCAACTTCAGCATCACAGCACGGAGCCACATCTTCCATCTCAAGCTCACCATCAACATCTTCCAAGATATGGCTCCGTTTCTCAGCTGTAGCACTCACATTTGGTTCTGCATCAACATGTACATTTTCCATATTATGCTCAGGAGTGACAGCCTCAAAGTTCTCTCCATCAGAATCACTGCCTCCATCATCATCCCTCAACATAGGAGGCATACAAAAACCAGGAAGCTGGATGCTTGAGTTACTAAATTGATAAGAAGTTTGTTAGTCATTGTATAAAAACAAATGCTGAAACCTAAGGAAGCCTGGAGAGAAAATTACCTTCCATACTCATCAACCAACATCCCTTCCATTTCCCTAATGGGATCATCAAAAGGCCTTTCAAATTTACAAGATCTCCGAGAGCCACCACTAACATGCGAATGGTAAAGAGCATCAAGTTCTCGAATATGGTGGCGAACTAAGGTCTCAGGAAGAATCTTCCTCTCTAGCCAAACTCTCAAAACCTATCCAGCACATAGTAAATTAACCAACAGTTACTGCAAAATATGCAATAATTGTGAGAGGAACAATGAGAATACATTAAAAAAGAAGCTTCACTCACTTTCAAGCACTGCCTATGATTGTCACAATAGCCAGTACCAGAAGGGGCAGCAGCCAATAGTAAACGTGACAAGACTGCCTGAATTGCTGAGGGATATACACCAGCATCACCTGACCAGGTATATTATATAAATCACCATCGAAGAGAATTCAGTACAATTAACAAAGTAAGCAATAGCAGAGGTACATAAAACAGAACTAGGACAGAAGCTACCTTTCATGCCACCAGAGCACTGTGCGATTGAGTCAACAAGGAAAAACAAGTCAACCTTTTTGTGTGGACTCGATTCACTTTCCAAATTATGGGCCAGTAATTCAACCACCTAAGGAAAACAAAATATCAGCGCATCGAAGAGGTTATGCAGAACCGAAAAGAGAGATTAAAACAAAGAGAAAATATACTAAAGGAAGAACTGATGTGGGTTTAACACTTAAACTACAGTCAGTAGAAATCAATAACACATGCTCATTCGTTACTGTGAACTAACATAACTCGCATATTCATTCGTTAATATGAACTCATATAAATCTCGCATAGTTGTTCTAAGTCAGAGAAGTTCCAGGTCATTTACAGTTTACACCACTATTTACAATTCCAAACATCTTTATTGCCATAAATATCCTTTAATATAGAGGCCGTGGAGGAGAGGGCCAATGCTAAACAGAACCAATATGAGCATTGAGCAAGAGTTTCCAAGTATTGTAAACGGTACAAATCAAGTTCTCATATCAGAGATTCAGATGCATAGAAGATGCACCATACTTTTCCCTTGGGCATTTAGATGCATGAAAGATGCACCGCCTACTTATCCCTTGGGCATTCAGCTCACAAGAAACCTATTTATATTGATTTTACACATACTTAAACTATACTCCCTCCGTCCCAAGGTAGTAGAGGCATTTCTTTTGGGTACATGATTTAAGAAATTGATGAGTTAAAGGTTAAAGTAGAGGAATAAATTAAGAGAGGGAATAAATTATGAGAGCAAAAGAGAGTAAAATATTAGAAAGAGAAAAAAGCTTTTGCCAAATAAGAAAATGACTCAACAACCTTAGGACAGCCCAAAAAGGAATACGACTCAAGTACCTTGGGCTGGAGGGAGTATAAAACATCTGCTGTCACATAATCATGAAAATGGATGTTGATTTCAACTTCAAGCAAGTAACGGAATATAAACTACTCCCTCTGTCCCATTAAAAAATGAAATATTTTCCTTTATAGGTTGTCCCATTAAAAATGATACATTTCCTAAAATGGAAATACCATCAGCTCTACTTTTTCCCCTCTCTTGCTTTACTCTCTCTTCATTAACTCACAAAACTAAACTACATAAAATCCCATGCCGAACGTTACAGATTTAATAGGACGGAGGGAGTATATAACATGCAGGTTTATGACATAGAAGAAAGGATATAAAAGCCATGGATAACAGTGAACAAGGCTACCTTAGTTGCAAAACCAAGTTTTGCACAGTCAATGGCAACCCGCGTTGCTCGACCAATGCTCTCCTTAGTCCTTGTCAAAGATCGGATGGCAGCTTCAAGTGATGACAAAAGTTCCACCTTATTGCTTGACTTGACCCCAAGTTTAGCTTTTTCAGGATGCAATTGAGCAGTAATGCAAGAGCCTCTCTTTTCAACATAACTATCAGATGAGGAAATGCCGCACATGGAAGAACTGGGAGGAGGTGATTTCGTAACAGATCCTGTTCGATCAGATAAATGTGAAGAAGACTGAGCAACTGAGACAGTTCCAACTTCTAGATGACTGCTATCCAGAACTTTCAAGGGACTAACTGATAGTACAATATTAGAATCTGCACATGATAGGCTTGCTTCTCTGATAAATCCAGACCTAGAGATACATCAAGCCCGAAGAGGGTAAGTGTTAGGCAGACAAATTGAATCGGACTAGGAAAAAGTGAGAGTAAAGTACATAAGACTAATTTTACCTCTGACTCCCTTGGTTCTTGGATAGAGAAAGGATTGTTTTCTTTTGTAATTTATCACCACAATCTGAACTGTCTATAAGTTTACATTTCTCAACATCAAGTGAATCACCAGTAGTCTCTTCCACCAAGAGAGAATTTGAGTCCATCAGGGAAATCTTGGCATCAGTTGTTTTAGTCGTCTCCTTAAACTCTGGAGATTCGTTCTTGCAGTTATCAAGAGATGAATCCAAGCATGGCCTGCTACAGTCTAAATGAGACAAGCTGGGAGTGCTCGCTAAATCCAGATTTGGATCTAAATGATGAACAGAATCACAGAACTCAATCAAGCTAGATAACTGCAGGTGTTTGCTCTCAACAGCGTGTTTGCTCTCAACACCTTCGGTGTGACGAAATGAATCCTTGCATGATTCTGGATTTGAGCTACCAACACCAGAAGTTTTACAAGAATCTAACACCACTTCAATGGTTTCCCCATGTTTTTCAGGGACATCCTCCTTTAGCCCAGGACAGGACCCAGAAACACTTGACAGAGGAACTCTAGTACTGAGCTCCCCCACTGATCCTAATCCCGAATCGACCACAGCTTTTTCTTCTGTGGACAGCTCAAAGCATTTTGCAGAAGAACAGCCTTCATTAGGAGTATCCACCTTCGGTGAACAACTAGAAGTTCTCTGACTGAGGTCAGCTTCATTAGCAGACATTGCCTCCAAAGCACGAGTTAGACGCTTCGATGGAGGTAAAGCAGCCTCACCATCCACAAGATTCTTTCTAGTTTCCCAATACTGAGGCTTTCTATCAAGACTATCAAGTGATAAAGGTGAAATATATGAATCTTCTTTGACAGATATTGCTTCAGTACCAGGAGGAACATGCACCTTAATATTCGAGAGCCCATCAGACTGTATAGAGGTTTCAGGAACTTTCTGAGTTTTTTCTTCTTCATGAGCTAATTCGGTATCTTCATCCCCAACAGGTGATGATTTACCCAAACGAACTCTAGCCCTTTTGCTTAAGGGTAGATGCTCATCCCCATCTTCTTTAGGACATTTTTCAGCTACATTTTCATTATTACTAGGTGAAAGGCAGTCAGTCTTAAGTGCTTCAGTCTCGGAACCAACCTCATCTGATTTAGCCACCAGATCACTTCTATGTCTTTTTCGATTAGGCTTCCTTTTCTTCTTAATAATATTAGCATTTGTTTGAAAGTCAAGCCGGTCACTCAACTCTGTTGCTCCTTCGTTCTTTTCAGTGAAAGGGTCCTCCTCTACTGGTTTGCATCCCGAGTCCACAGAGCTGCGACCATTGAGACTATCAGAATCAGAGTCTGCTGTCATAATCTCAGAGTCATTCTCTTCCACACTACAATTAGACGGAAAAAGAGGTGAGTTGGCATTGTTCCCCTCATAATCATCAGATGATTTAATGATCCTTCTACTTCTTCTAAGAGATCTATCCTGTGCCTTAGCACCCAACCGCCTGGAGCTCCTATGATTGTTGGAAGGAGGCAATGTTTGCTCCTGCAGTCCACCCACATCCACCCTTGAAGAACTTCTCAACTTTCTAGCAGATAACCTCCTCTGCTTACCAATAATTCGTGATTGAGCAGCATCAGTTTTGCTTCTTGTTGAATAAACATGTATTTCAGTAAACCCGGAATTTGAATGTGCCTCCTCCAGTTGCATCTCCTCATCATGCAGAGCATCTTCAGCTGCTGCCGCTACAGCAGCTTCAGTTAGCGAGTTCAAATCATTAGTGGATCCACCAGAAAGTTGTTTAACTGTAGTCATGGCAGCTTCATCATTCACAGGTCTAGTCAAGGACTCATCTGAGTTGTTTTCATTTGTGGTAACAGTTTCCTCAGTGACATTATCACTAACCAGGTCCTGTTTCTTCAGCTTCTCAAAGCAGTCAACTATCTCTCTTAATGCACGAGCAAAATCAGAACCTTTACCGTGGCGTTTACCTGACAGAGATACTTTCTTCTCTTCTGTGAACTCTTCAATATCAGCATGATTACAGAAAGCACTGTACAAGAGAACAAATACTGATAGAATTCAGAAATCAAAACTACAATAATTTTTACAAAAATGCTACCAATTATACGGATACAATACAAAGATAATGAAGTGTTTACATTGCCATCCAATTCCAGTTCCTCGTTGTCAACTTAGAGATGCAACTAAAGTGTGCCAAGTGCCAACAATATAGCTCAAACACATTGTTGAGAAGGCAGAATGTGCTGGCAGAAAGTTAAAGCCCTTAAACATTATTCTGGAGTGTGATGATGATAATGCATGCATTTTACTTTTCATCTATTATTCTAAGTTGTTTACTTAAGCCTGGTTTTATAACTAGATAGTTTTTAGTATTTGACTCCCATTAGAGTTCAATTTACACTAGTTCAACAAAAATAGTCTTCAAATGGAACTTGTGATTGGGATGTTGGTTCAAAAAAAAGCTTACAAGAGGCAATAAGAAGAACAAATCTCCATACATGTGTCAGTATGTTTATTTCGTATTTACATATATTTAGTACAAACAAAATTATTGCAAATCTACTAAATAAGTTATCTTAAAACCAAATAAAGATATACTATAATAATTCTAATCAAATACTCCAGTTGACAAATAATATTAATTCCCAATCTAAACAAAACACTCAAACTAATTCCCAGGTAACTTGCATCAGCCATGGGCAGGATAGCTTTGGATAATAAAAAAAATGGCAAGGAAATAAGAGATATGATCTATAACTGCGACATAACTAAGAGTAACCGCTCGCCTATAAGCTCAAATATACCAAATGCAGCTCAGATACACAACGGTTCTAAAAAATGTTTTAAGATCATAGGCATTTCCCTTCCGCCTCATAAGGTGTAAGCCTCGAGGCAGTCTGAGTGTAAAGACCGAAGAATAAATCATAAATACACATAAATATTACTCCCTCCGTCCCACTCAAGATGTCCACATTCTTGAGCGGCACAGGATTATAGGAGGAGTTGTTAGGTAGAATAAGTAGATAGGAAAAGGTAGTTGAATATTTTAATGAGGTGAGAGAGATTTATCTCCAAATATAGAAAGTGGACAACTTGATTGGGACAAACTAAAAAGGAAAGGTTGACATCTTGAATGGGACAGAGGGAGTATTAGCTAATACAAGAAGAACGAAATAGTATAACAAATATATGAAAAATGAAAAAAAACATCAAATATAAGTTCACAAGTCATAAGACTCATAACACTACATAACTATCAGTGCTGTCAGGACTGTGGGGCGCACTAAAGGCGATTACGTAAAAATCCAGGGCGCTCGTGGGGGGGGGGCACCACAAATAAGGGTGTACTAACTACTAACCATTTAAAAATCAGTCAACCTACACTAGAAAGTTCAATAATAGCAAATAAAACATAAAATTATTCATACGAACAATACAGATCATACTTCATATCACTCAAGAAATCAGAAAATTCTCAAAAACAAATTGCATGACAAAACAACTTAATAAACAGAAATTAAAAGCATCATGATTACATATACGCAGATAAGTGTATATTTATCCACTTAAAGCCTGATAAAACAGCACAATTACACGGATACATATAATTACAAGTTATTAACTGAAATTACATGACAATTTATCCAGAATTAAAGGATAATTATCAAGGATTGAAATTAGAGCAAATAAAACACTAACTCAATCCTTATTTAAAATTAAACCTTAAATTCTAATTCAACCGCAACTGAAAGAATTCCGGTCAACCACTGCCAGGACCTCGGTTGCCAACAACTCACCGTCGATGCTAGGGTATCTTATCGCTGCGAAAGGGACGTTTCCGGGAGTACTTTCCAATTTCCATTAGAAAAAATTTGAGGGGTGGTGGTCACTTCTTCGGCTAAGTTTGCAGCCACCGCCGCCAATTGTGGCCTGAAAATGGGAGAAAGAACGGGAAGGGGCGGTGAAGGGTCATCGATACTTGGAGATTTTGTCAACCATAACTGCCGGAATTGGCCGGAATTGGCATTTATCTCTTATAGTTTCCAACAAGAAACCTAATTGCCCCAAGTCGAGCCCCCATGCACCCCGCACCACAAGGGCATTGTGGTTTTGAGTTTTCACAACCTTAACAACTATGTGACTTTAATTGGGGTTTTAAGTAATTTTTGTAGGTTTTAGGCCTTTAATTGGAGAGAGCGAGTAAGAGAGCACGCGGGCCAAGAGCATGAAAGAGTGACGGAGAGAGCACCGCGCGCAAAAGTATAAGCTTTTAGGCAATTGTTATGTTCTTTTTATTATTTGTTAATTAGGAGTTTGTTAAAAAAGTTATAACAAATTGAAGTTAATTTATTGAAGCCCGCGGGCCTGGGTCTGTTCTAATCACCCCGACCATACCAGAGCGGAGGAGTGATATTGTAGGGGTGGATGAATGGGTGGCCAAGGCCAAGGTGTTGTGATTAGGGTTTCTGGGTAGTAACTATAATTCCAGCCATTCGGGGCGTCGGCAGTCTACGAAACCTCTGAGGATAGACTACCTATCACCTCCCTGGTATTTCCCCTCTACTTTACAACCACAATTGGCTGTGGCTGGACAGAATTTTGGCACTGGCAGTGGTGTTCAAGCTGAATAATTAGGGTTGGCATAAGGAGGATGAAGGGCCTACGATTCTCTGCACATCTAGTTTAAAAATAGTGTTTTATTTGTGCATGGAGTGTGTATTACATTTGTTTGTGTGCATCTTTATTTAAATCGGTGTGCATATTTAATTACTCCTAATTATCAGTGCATAGTCTATTCATTGGTGTGCAGCTGCACTGTACACCTTTTAGAAGCATAATTCAAGCTGCTCATTAAATTAGTTATTCAAGTTTTGTTAATTATTAGTGTCAGCGCAATAGGTTTGTGTTATTATTATCTTAATATACAGCATATGTATGTGTGTTCTACAATTTAGTGCGCCCCGTCACTCCATCGCCCTGAGATTTTACCTACCCGCCTCAGTGCCCCACGCCCCTAAAAATATTGATGAGCAGTTAATCGAACACAATAAAACTGTGCAGTTAATTACGGGTTCTCAATTTAATCTAGCATGTAGCATCACCAAATAAATAAGGGCATTTACTCTGTTACTCATGATATATCATATAAAACCAAAACTTCAGCCCAAAAGGAAACCTCAGACACTTTTCTAATGCAAGCCATTGGAAAACCAATAAAACCTAACCATACATTATCTACGCAAAACATAAAATATAACTTACATTTGTTGAGTCCCAAAAAAGTGAACAAGTACTTTCTTCAGATCAGAAGGGTACCCCCATTTTTGTGGCTCGCTCACCTGCCATGGGGAAAATGAAGAAACAATAGTCAGAACAGTAACTTGAATGAGAATTGAGAAGGTAACAGAACAGTTATGGGAAAGGCCATTAAGGCATGGAATCAGACAACATATAGTGATTCTACCACTATCAATGAATGACACAGTATTCTTTCAGTTTGGTCACATACTGAGACCAACTACCAAAATCAAAACGTGAATTAAACTTCAGTAAAATACTAAAATTATGCAAAACTAGGAAGCCAAACAAAAACTCTAAGTTCGTTTCAGCCGCCTAAACTAACTGCAGAAACCCCTAGTCATATGCAAGAGTATATGATGATATCATATTCCGGTAATATTTGTCAGTTCAACCAGCTCCTTTCCAGTTCCTCAAAGCATGATGATGAAGAGTTCTAAAGAAAGCTTCCTCACCTTGAAAATATATCATGTAATAACTTTAGCAAACAAAGAAAAATTAAATCTGTCTATTCAAACACCTTTTTTCCAGACTAGTTCAACATAGCCATAATTTTAGAACACTGCAGAGCTTAACGAGTATTCATAAATAAGGCAAGGTGCCGTAGGAGCTTAAAATGATACACCACAAAAGCCCCCATGCGCAAATTCAGGGAAGCTGAGTGCATCATTCTGAAAGAATTTTCTATATACTCCGTATTATATGGTATTCTAGTGAAACAAATCAAAATGTGTATGATGGAACAGTAGTCAGTTAAAACTGCCATCAAAGATTTGGAATGTAACTAAAACCTTCCAATGGTAAGAGGTATTAACATCTAGAAGGTAAATGGGTGGGTTTTTTCTATTATATGCTGATGGAAAACAGAATAAACGTGATCATATAATCCAATTCAGCCGATATCTTTTAACCAAAGTCGTGCTCTATAAATAGGATTTATGACAAGCCAATAAATAAGCTTAAACATTGATTCGTTATCATTATTTGTCTTAAAACTAAAGGCCATTCTTTTTTTCCAGAATCCTGAAAGCCCAGTTACTTTTCCAATTAAATGGCAAAGAAGTACACTGTGCAGAACCTCTGCAGCATTGCACCTGGTGTGCCAAACAAACAGACAAGTACTATTGGCAACATAGAACTAATCAATATTTTATCCACAAATCATTCCAACTTCAAACTAGCCCTGTTTTTGTACTTCTTATGATTCCCTGAAGGTAAAGAACACCCAAATTCCAACAAGGCACGCAGACTACAGAGACGACAGGGTATAGACATCAACACAGATACTAAATCAGGAATAGTTACGAATTCATATAAGGAACTAAAGTGTAACAACGCCGTTGCTATGTATGCCTTGATTGCATTTACTTCACGGTTATCTATACCCATCAAAAGTATGTAAAGCACAGCTATACAAAAAATAACACCTGCGCTAGTCTTCACTATCAAAGTGGAACTCAACTTAAACTGCACCCACATATACAGCTTCAGCAAGCAAAAAAAAACGCAAAATCAATCGAAACTATGGCACTCACCCAGATCCAAAGTTAGCAAAGTATAAAAGGCACATATATAAAGAAACCGAACACTAAACGCAATTAAACTAGCATGCAACACGAAACCCTAACTCTTAGAGAGAGAGAAACTAGAAAACAAAATAAAAGGCTAAATAGACATACAGTTGCAGGCCAGGCCGGAAACCCCTTGACTTTGGCGAGCACGAGATCGCCGACCTCCCACTTCCGCTGGGCGGCCGCTGCCGCCGCTTTAGCCGCACCTCTTCTCCGGCTCGGAGCCATATGAATGCTACATAAACTAACTACGCCAAAGCATTGGATAGTCAAACAATAAAATATGACAAAAAAGAACCCTAATTTCTGAAATTATCAGCATAGAGCACCCCAGCAACACGATATTCGAGTAGGCGAGCTGCACAGGAGTTCGATTGAACAAAACCCTAGTCCTAAACTTAATTCAAAATCGGAGTGAGTGGGTGCTGTGTGGTAGAAAAGAGTTGGGCAAAAGAAATGGAGAGTTTGGTTAGTTTCTGGAAGGGGCGGCGCTATTTGCTAAACGGCGCAGGTGGTGGGTGTAGTGTAGGATAGAAACTGCGACAGCGCGGGCAGCACGTGGCCCGCATTATTACTGGCCCATTTTCAAGAGTAGGCCGCGCATATTACGGGCCTACTTTTATTTTCATACTCCATATACAAAGGTAACTAAGATTAAGCTTGTGTTGTAGGCCCTCTTCTTCTTAAATTTTAGGTACAAAATTCAACTTCAACTATGAAATCATGGACAAAGTAAAAAGGTTAATATTTTTTAAAAGAATCAAGTCAAGGGAAAGTGTATTGTATTGACTCCAAATATTTAATCATAATATTCATTAAGAAACAAAAATTACCCAATTTCAAGATTTAACAATTACTAGTACTATTTATTTTACTTGAATTCAATTTATAAGAAACATTGTATACAACATGTATATCCAGTTAAGTGTACATTTTATTGCAATCAGTTTTTTTCGTTTTCATTTTAACTAGTATCACCCCCGTGCGTTGCACGACTCATTGAAATTTCTTCACACAAAATTGGAAATGCCAATTTACTTTAAACAAATGAAATGATAAAAGTAAAATTATAGAGAATTTATAAATCACATCTAAAATTTTATAGAGTTTATAGATCACATTAATTAAAAACAAAAAAACAAAAGAGCTTCCCATATTGTCTTGTTGGTTATTTTAAATAATGTTAAAAATAAAATATTATATTTATAATTTTATATTTGAATTGGTCATCAATCTCATTAATTACTGATCAATAAACATTCAATAATTCTATTAATTGAGAATCGATTAACAATAGATCGTTAATCATCTATTACTAAAATATAATGGATTAGGATGCAACTAAAAAATGAAATTTTCAATAAAAAATATGAATTCCCAAAATCGCCTATGCTCATGCAGCTCTACCCACCCGCTTTTCTCCGTTCATCATCTCCAACACTTTCATTGTCATGCGTCGACCCCATCTTTTCAAATAATAAAAACGCAAACAACAAATATTAGTAACAAAATATAGTCACACAAAAAGAGTGTGCAAAGTAAACAAATTGTTTTTTTCCAAAAAATTCAGTGAAGTAATAGAAGGTAATAAGTAACGTACAAGCAAACAAAGATAGGAGTATATTTATAGCCATTGATTTAAATTGTATCCATATATTATTTATTTGTAAAGGCTTTAATGTTAAATAGTGCAACGAATAATAATTGTTAAGGAAAATAAAAATAATTAGTAATTAAATAAAATTAATATCATTAAATCTTAAAAGTTTTATAACATTGATTCATGATTCACGATTTAAGCATGAA
>NC_062966.1:13796148-13813148 GCF_023119035.1 Salvia hispanica
TGAATTCAAAATTGAATTCCAATGGTTACTCATAATGCAGCGGTTTCTGCAATAGTTTTATGAGCACCTAAATATTGTAATCATATACTAATAATGTAATTGATTAGGTGTGCAGCGGTTTCTCATAATGCAACGGTTAATTCATGGGATTTCTCATTATGCAACGGTTACTGAATTTATGGGGTTTATAATTTCAATGCAAATATCCAACTTTTTACCCTACATTTGTTAATATTTAAATTTGTACCCAAAATTCATAAAAATTCAAAATAAGGCTAAAACTCGCCTTTTATATATGTATAGATAACATATCCCTATAAACACTAAAATCTATCGTATTTGAGGGTATAAAGTTATTGCATTCACGATATAAATTAGTTCTTTGGGATCCAAACCTTGGTACTTACTATACTCATCCGACAAGTAGATTTTTGAGATTCAATGAGGAATTTTCTGTATTCATGTTAGTAT
This sequence comes from Salvia hispanica, assembly GCF_023119035.1. Classification (NCBI taxonomy): domain Eukaryota; kingdom Viridiplantae; phylum Streptophyta; class Magnoliopsida; order Lamiales; family Lamiaceae; genus Salvia; species Salvia hispanica. The sequence continues at coordinate 13,796,620 of NC_062966.1, forward strand.
CTCATAGAATTAATATTGTGAACTTCTTTCGCAGTTCTATATCTAATAACAGATCATTCAGATTCAATATGCGTGTTATCGTATAACTTATGTCAGGGATATATCAAGATCTTCCATTCTTGATGATCTCATAGGATGACTTCTAAAACTTTACAAGTTCCTTCACGAAATTAAATCAGATCTAGAACATGGAATCACTAAATAATGAACGGCTAAAAATATTTTTTAATACAAATAAGGATGTTAATTTGTGTTTCTAAATATACCTACCACGGACGCTAAAAAAACGTCCTCATTATTGGTGTCTTCATTATTCCCTACAGTGCAGCCAAGACCGACCCTCGTGCAATAAAGATGTCGTCTTGTAGACGCGTCGCATCTTACAAGCGAGTGAAAGTGGCCATGGATCACTTGATAAGATTGAGAGACCGTGCTAGTGCGGGTCCGACTACGGAAACAGCATCATTTGGCGGAAATTGGCGAGTAGAACCTCATGGCGCACGTCAGATGGGATTTCGTACGACTAGAGTCACCATATGTTGTTTTCACAAGGGAAGAGTAGAAATGTAACTATAGTCACGTTTTGGGCTTTACGAAATCATATGTAGGGTTTTTCACCATTGGTTGAGCTTTCTATTTTAGTATGACATTTATTATACATAATCCTTCAATCAAAAATACGCAATCAGCTTTATTAGGACAATGGTAATATGTATTTGAAAATTGGATAACATTTTTATGTGTGATTTCAGAGTTGCCTAATTTATATGCCAAATACAATAATTATAAAAGAATGAAAAATGTAGGAGATAGATGAAATATCATCTGTTTTTCTAATCTAAATAACATCTCTTTATAGATGAAACGATGAAATGAAAAAGAAGATTGATAGAGTCTAAAATAGCTTCAAATAAGTTTATATGTTTTTTAATGGTCAAATCATGGTAATGATAATTCTTGCATTATATTAAGCGTTTTGTTCTACTTACAATAAGGTACTCTTAACCAACTTAGTCAACATTTTAAGATTGCAAGGTATAACCATTCAATAACAATAGATATATAGTATTAACCGCGTAAATTTAAAGCAGTCATCCGACATGGGTGCTCATAATTCATAAAAAAAAAAACAATTTTTCATTAGAACTAAAATTACATAATGCAAAGATACATAAATAATCAAATTCACTCATCATTGACACATCCCATGCAGAAACAAACAACCATGAGATGTTGAAGACAATCAAATCCGCACGAACTCAAATTTGAATATGAAATTGCAATGCAGACACTGTTTTAGTATTCCTTAGGAGGAGGGGGTGAATTGTAGTAGTATGGAGGAGGTGGAGATTTGTAAGTGTATTCAGGTTGTTCTATGTGTTCTGGAGGTGGTGGTGACTTGTATTGGGACGATGGTGGTGGAGGCGAACTGTAGGAGTACTTCTTTGGAGGAGGTGGAGATTTGTAGGTATATTCAGGATGCTCTACGTGTTTGGGAGGTGGTGGTGACTTATACTGGTACGATGGTGGTGGAGGTGAACTGTAGGTATATTTCTTTGGCGGAGGTGGAGATTTGTAGGTGTATTCAGGGTGCTCTACATGTTTTGGAGGTGGTGGTGACTTGTAATGGTACGATGGTGGCGGAGGTGGAGATTTGTAGGTGTATTCGGGATGCTCTACGTGTTTTGGAGGTGGTGGTGACTTATAATGGTACGATGGTGGCGGAGGTGAGCTATAGGAGTACTTCTTTGGCGGAGGTGGAGATTTGTAGGTGTATTCGGGATGCTCTACGTGTTTTGGAGGTGGTGGTGACTTGTAATGGTACGATGGTGGCGGAGGTGAGCTATAGGAGTACTTCTTTGGCGGAGGTGGAGATTTGTAGGTGTATTCGGGATGCTCTACGTGTTTTGGAGGTGGTGGTGACTTGTACTGGTATGATGGTGGTGGAGGTGAACTGTAGGTGTACTTCTTTGGCGGAGGTGGAGATTTGTAGGTGTATTCGGGATGCTCTATGTGTTTTGGAGGTGGTGGTGACTTGTACTGGTACGATGGTGGCGGAGGCGAGCTGTAGGAGTACTTCTTTGGCGGAGGTGGAGATTTGTAGGTGTATTCGGGATGCTCTACGTGTTTTGGAGGTGGTGGTGACTTGTACTGGTATGATGGTGGTGGAGGTGAACTGTAGGTGTACTTCTTTGGCGGAGGTGGAGATTTGTAGGTGTATTCGGGATGCTCTATGTGTTTTGGAGGTGGTGGTGACTTGTACTGGTACGATGGTGGCGGAGGCGAGCTGTAGGAGTACTTCTTTGGCGGAGGTGGAGATTTGTAGGTGTATTCGGGATGCTCTACGTGTTTTGGAGGTGGTGGTGACTTGTAATGGTACGATGGTGGCGGAGGTGAGCTATAGGAGTACTTCTTTGGCGGAGGTGGAGATTTGTAGGTGTATTCGGGATGCTCTACGTGTTTTGGAGGTGGTGGTGACTTGTAATGGTACGATGGCGGTGGAGGCGAGCTGTAAGTGTACTTCTTTGGGGGAGGTGGAGATTTGTAGGTGTATTCGGGATGCTCTATGTGTTTGGGAGGTGGTGGTGATTTATACTGGTACGATGGTGGTGGAGGTGAACTGTAGGTGTATTTCTTTGGCGGTGGTGGAGATTTGTAGGTGTATTCAGGGTGCTCTACATGTTTTGGAGGTGGTGGTGACTTGTACTGGTACGATGGTGGCGGAGGCGAGCTATAAGAGTACTTCTTTGGCGGAGGTGGAGATTTGTAGGTGTATTTAGGATGCTCTACTTGTTTTGGAGGTGGTGGTGACTTGTACTGGTATGATGGTGGTGGAGGCGAGCTGTAGGTGTACTTCTTTGGCGGAGGTGGAGATTTGTAGGTGTATTCAGGATGCTCTACATGTTTTGGGGGTGGTGGTGACTTATATTGGTATGGTGGTGGTGGAGGCGAGCTATAGGTGTACTTCTTTGGCGGAGGTGGAGATTTGTAGGTGTATTCGGGATGCTCCACGTATTTTGGTGGTGGTGGTGATGAATAAATGTAAGGCTTATAAGCTGATGCACGAGAGACAATGATAGAAAGTAATATTGTGCAAACGAAAAATGGCATTTGCTTTACTTTTTTGTGTTTCTCCATATTTAGTGTTGGTTTCTTCTGTGTTTGATGATAGAATTAATATTGCATATATATATATAGTGGTTAATCTTTAAAATAAACTCAATTATCTAGTTGTATGCATCATAATTAGTGGGCGACTACTTCTATATATTTTTAGTTAATTAATCCATGAATCTGCCATGCCATATATAATTAGATTCCTATTATGACACTGCTTGCACTACACATCTATGTTCAAAGGACACAAACAATTTTAGAATAAAAAAGTTTGTATTAAAATTTTTTTTTGCATAAAATGTGATATTATATATGCCTACTTGCATTATTTAATTATTAAATTGAGTTTACAAATTAAAGGGATATCAGGGGCGGCAATAGACATTTTTGCAGGACAAGTTACCCACTAAATTGCACGTAAATTAATTTGTTAATTATTTGGATAACTATTTTTTTAATTATAATTTGGACGTTTGCTTTCTTAAAACTTTGTAAACGGCAAGAGACAATTTAAAAAAAACTGAAGGTCTAGGGGTGGCAAATTGTGCATGTTGGGTTGTCAACCTATTAACGATCCGACCCAATAAAGATAAACACGAACAAGACCTGTTAAGAAAACACTAAACCCGAACATGAATCCGACCTGCTACCTTCAAACCCGAACTCGACACGAACTCATTAACGACACGAACCACGTTGGGGTTGGGTCAACACAACTCGATAAGTAATTTAAGTATTAACAAATTCAGACTTTAGAAATCAAAATTCACATTTCACTCAAATTCTAAAATAATAAAAATTAATAATATTATAAAATTATTTCTTGACAGGTAACCCGAACTCGACACGAAATTTTCGTGTTCTTACCGGGTCGACCCAATAAAGACATGAACCCAATAAGTTTTGACCCAAACTCATTAATTTCAAGCAAATTCTTATCGGGTTATGGTATCGTGTCAAAATTACCAATTAAAGATCCGTCGTAGCATGATTTTATAAAAGAAGTTCTAGAAATAAATAAATATTTGAAATGTATGACTTGTATAAACCAAACTAGTTAATGGAAATGAAAATTAAGATGAAATATTATACCAAGAGGAATGATTAGCGTTGTTCGTTACAACTTATATATTTAGTTTGCTTCTAATATATTAAAAAATGTTATTGAAATTTTTAACTTTTTTCAAAATTTATAAAAATCAAAGCTTGATTTGTTATTTTATTAACTTATTTGAAATTGAAACGAGCAAATCGAGTTTTGATTTTTATGAATTTTGTGAAATTAGAAATTTCAACATTTTTTAATGTATTAGAATTAAAATAAATATATAAATCGAAACGAACAGTGTTAAACGTGCGTCAAATGGGAGTGGTGCTCACATAAGATATGTAGCACATCATTCCTCCGCATAGTCATGCAATATATATAACGTAAGTTTGAATTAAATGATATTTTGAGAGTAAAAATACATTGATTTTATTGCAAACCACGACGAACAATAGAAAGATAGCATAGTTCAATTACTTATCACATTGAAAAACAACGTTCAACAAATAAAATTCATTAACTCAATTAAAAATTTATTCAATAACTAAATAGTAAATATGGACTTAACAATAGTATATAAATGCTAAATATTTAATGTGAATTCCAAATTAATATTAATATTAAATTTATTATTGTTACTGAAACAATAATAACAAATTACTATTACAATTTATTTAATCTAATTAATAAGTTTATTCCCTAATTTGTACTATCAATTTCAAATTAATGTAAAACATACATTTACTATTATTACTCATGGGGAGTGATCAATTGCTAACTCATCATTTAATTGCTAACTACAACTAATTTAAAGCCATAGGATTTGAGAAAACGTGTGGTCTACAATTTGCCACGTGTAATTTTCGTTTTTATTAATAAAATCAAAAAAGATAAAATAAAACGCCAAATTAGGGTTTTAGATGAAAATGTCAATATAGTGTTTCGGAAATATCAACACAATGCTCTGAGAATGTCAACACGATGCTTTAAGAATGTTAACCCATTGCTTATATTGACATTCTACATGTATTATATCGACATATTTTATATAGTATGTTGACATATTAACTGCTTTACAAAAAAATTGAAAATTTTTTTGAATTTTTTTTCAAATTTTGACGTCGGAACATATGCATATATGATATCGTTGGAATCCTTATAAAATTATCTTTAATTTGATATATGTTATATGAATTTAAAGTTTTGGGATTTCTTTTAAAAGTTAGTTATAACTAAACATGTAGTTAATTGACATTAATACCCCTATTGATATTTTATAGAATTAATCCTATGGCTTTATTGACGTTTTTTGTTGATCGTATTGATATTTCTTGGTTGATGATCTAGGCTCTTAATTTGAATATCTAATGGCTATTATTTAGTTGTAGTTAGCAATTAGGTATTGAGTTAACAATATAACACTCCCCTATTACTCATTCCGTCAAACTATTAGTGACCCATTTTTCTTTTTTGGATGTCTCACTTTAATCAACATTTTTTACTTTATTCACTCTCCACTCAACTCACAAAATATAGCCGCATATATTTAGTACCGAATAAGAAATTGCTCCACTTAAAATGGGATGAAGGGAATATCTAAAAATAATAATACTTCATTCGTCCCATAAAAATACACTTATGTGGTGACACAAGTTTCAATGCACAATTGGTAAATTAGAAGAGAGATAAGAAAGAAAAAGTGATTGCGTAAGATTTAACTCATTTGAGAGAGAAAAATTACCAAAAATAGAAATGAACTATTTTATGGGACGGGCCAAAATGAAAAAAAAAGTGTCTATATTTATGGGACGGATATGGTCTCACATTCCACTAACTCATTCTACTTACATTAATTTAAAACTAATACTATATACAAGTGAGACTCATATTCCACTAACTTTTCTAACATTTCATAGAAATCGTGCCACCAAGAAATGAGACTCTAATGGCGGACGTATGGAGTAATTATTAACTTAATCAATTAAATAACTAATTAATGTAATTGTGTATAATTGGTTTTAAATTTATTATATAGTTTTATTTATAATACCCCTCCGTCCCTGAAAAGTATGAACAATTTCCTTTTTAGTTCGTCTCTAAAAAGTATGAACATTCTAATTTCTGAAAGTTTTTCTCTCTAAGAAGGTGGGACCCATTATGCACTAACAATACTTTAATTATTTTTTATACTCTATCTCTCTTACTTTACTAATTCTGCAATAAAACTCGTGCTGAACTAAATGTTCGTACTTTTCAGGGACGGAGGGATTAGTAAATAAGAGCTCAAAATTGATTGTCAAATTAATAGGTTTCAGCCCAAAATGCCGGCCCAGCTTATAATAGCAAATGAGTTAGTGAAAAAGTATTGGCCCAGCCACACAAGACACTCCTGCCCAACTTCTGGAGGGATGAGCAGCCTAGCTGCATCGGCCTAAGAAATAAAACTAATCCACATGAAATTACAAAACAATTATGAATCGAGTCGCAGTTGAATATGACATAAGAATAAAGTCACGTTCTTAACTTTTGTACCATATAAATTTACTGGACTATATGCTTTGGATCCATAAACTTTATCCTTTTGTTTTGTCTGTATTAATTAATTTAAAGTTCAATATCATAATCTAATATCTTTCCCGTTCTTGACATTGCCATATAGCTCGCTCTTGCTTACTTTTGTTAACTTTTCATTCCATGCCTGTCTCCAATCTTCATCGTGCTCATGGATCATCGGCTTCTCGCTAGTTGCTTCTTCTGTATTCTGGTTTTAATTTAGTTATCAATGGTTGTTAAATTGGATTATTTGCTCTGCCAAGAAATTTTTAGGTTTGATGTTCAGTTCACTCTGTCTTAGTAGCTATAACATTAATAGTCCATCTTTCATATAATATTAGTTCAATGTTTTAAAGTTTCTAGATTTTTTAAATTTGGTAGTAGATTATAGGGATATCGACACCTAATATCATGAAACTTTCAAAAAATTGGGTTTTTCCCACGAACTTTAAAATTGACAAATAATATCACGAACTTTACCCTGAGTTTGTTATTTCCCACCAATGAAAAATTACGGCTATATTAATAGATTGAAGAACAATTTTTGAGGGTGTGCTTCAAGAAAAACTATCTTCAAAGATTGAAAAACTCGAAGCTCTCGAAGTTGTTGTCGAGAAATTACGAAAAAAATTCGTAAAATAAAATTATTTGCCTTAATTTTTTTATTGGTGGAAATAACAAACTCAGGGTAGAATTCATGATATTATTTATTAATTTCAAAGTTCATAAAAAAAAAACCAATTTTTTAAAAATTCCATAGTATTAGGGGCCAATATCACTAGATTATAATACATCTAATTGAATTTGTATCCGGATCATAATTAGTAATAGTGAGGGATCTGACAAAATCATAGAAAATAAGCTGTGCCTTTGAAATACTATGTCTCCTTTATTAGTTTATTTCACCAAAATAAAGCATACCAAAACTCTTTCGGTGGTCCCACACTGGCCTAATTTTCCACCCATTTCCGAACAATTCTTTGTAATGTGGAGTCTTCACATTTCTCCAATCATCAAATTAATTCCCACAATTTACAGCAGCTCATTCTTTGCATTTATATAGTAATCCTATAGTAATACTACATATGAATCGAACCTGCTTCAAGAACGTAATATCCGTGATATAAGTTGAATATAACCCCCCCAAATCATGCTAGGCAAATCATACAACTCTTTATGTGTTGATGTATATGCATTATGGATGAATATATATAATGAAAAGAACATACGATAATGCTATTTACGACTAGTATTTGACTATTTTAACTAGCTGATTCTCTACGATTATATATAAACCAGCCCAAGCCGAAAAGTACTATTTCATTTTTCCAATATTGGTATAGCATATGCGAGACTCCAAAAGTAGTGATTCGTTTGAAATTGTGTTCAATTAAAAGTAATGGAATATGTTACCAAGTAAAGACACGGTTTTGAATTTTTTATGTTGCCTAATTTTCCACCCCATTTCTCCAACAATTCTTCACTATCACAACATAGATTCTTGACAACTCCAACAAGTCTTGACAACCATATCACTCGTGATTCCCACATCTAACTAAATGCTTTAGACTTATGTGACACATTGAGAATCCGATTCTGTACTGATAAATGATGAGTTTTATATATGTAGAACAAGAAAAACCCATGTTAATTTAACTCGACATGTGATTCCTGAATGTGTTACGTACATATTGCAATTTTGAAACAACTCAACAAGGCAAGGAGAATATAAAGGGCCAGTGTTGTTGACAAATTTGCACTGCAACACATATTTTCTTCATCACAACCAAGTCTTTCAACGTTAGTTGAAATCTAAAAAGGAAGTGCTACTTAATTACCCCTAATCTCATATAATTATCACATAAATTAAATTTAATTTAGTCGTGTAAAGCATGAGCCTGTTCACACCAAAAATCAAGCTAGCACTCTTCCATATAAATTGAGATAGTATCAACACCAAAAAATCAAGATTAGTGAAGCCCTCAATCATCATGGAACACAAGAAGAAATCTGCCGGGCTGTGCGAGAGAATCCACAATGCTGTCAGCCCTTTCCGGCCAAGAACTCCTCGTATTTCAGATCATCCCCGAGCTCCAATCTCCGTCATCGCAGATAAAAGCTCAGTCAAAAACACTTCACCTCAATCCAAAACCATCCCGGTCGAATTCAGACATTCGGCTGCACATTTCTCACCTCAAAATAGCAACAATGGAGAGGTAGAAATAGCCATTATTCGGGGGCACAAGTTCGCCAAATCTGTTTCGGGGAAAGAAAAACATGCTCCGCCACCACCACCACACCATGTTCATTTTGGCAAGAGCAAGGATGAAGATCATCATCATCATGAAGGTAAGTTTACTGATTACATCACCAAGTTCAAGAACAGGATGGTGAAGACAGCCTCACATATCGGTGGAGACGGCGGCGGCGGTGGTGGTGCTAATCCAAAATCAACTAGGAGAGATAGCTTTAATGATAAAGTGTCCAACTACATTGATCAAGCCAAAGTCAAGATCAGAACTACTACCAATGTTGGGATTGATCATCATCATAATAATAATAATAATAATAATAATAATTAAAAAAACTACTAGTAACTGTCGTATTATATTTGCAATTTGTGGATTTGCTAAGTTTTAATTAATTTGTGATCATCTTTGTGTATGCGTGTGAGAGTATTCACAGTATCTGTTCGTGTATAGACTTCAATTATGTACTATATGTGTAATTAATATTTTTGATCATTCATTGTGTATATGTTGCTGCACTATATTAAATTATAAATGAATATATTCATTCCTATTGTCAAATCTGGTGGAATTAATTCGGACTATAGTGACACGCTTTACGAATGAATATTATAGAATCATTGACTGATCAATTTTTTAATATCAATTTGGATAGTGCTGGTACCAATGAAAATGTTGAAATATAGTTATTTCTTCTCTTTTTTTTTTTTTATTAAAGTGATGATATTTGTTTTCGCAAAGAATTGATACTGAAACAAACAATAAATATATTAAAGATATTATGTCAATCAGGTCAAGTAATATTACACTCAATTTTTGGATCGTCGAATAATTCAATTTGGGCAATTAGACAGGCACATAGCACATTATTAATGTCGAATCGCTCTAAAAAATAACCAAATATATTCAGTAAATGAAATCAATTAAAAAAAAAAACTCAAGTTCCTAAATCTCAGTTTATTAAAAATTTTCAAAAGCTATCATTAAAATTTTAAAACTAACAATCCCTTAAAGGATAGAATTAATTATATCGAAATTCAACTTCTAATTCTAGTTGAAAACGGCTGCAAATGAATTCATTTCCATATAGGGATAGAATTTGATACAAACAAAATAATTAAAATTACATCTAAATTTCGAAAACAACAAAAAAATAAACTCCTACTCAAGTCTTAATCTTTAGCCTCACACATCACTCGTGTTTTCAGAAAAATGAGTATGCTTGATCAAATAATTGCGAAAAGTTCTACACCAAATATTAGTATCAAACTCTAAATCTTATTAGAGCGTTTTAGATAATCTCAATTATTTTAGAAATCGTACTGAGTATGGACAGAGTTTAGAAGATTAATCTGATCTGTATTATCATAGCCCTTATAAATAGAGATAATATCTTCATTGCATTCTAGTCACACCCAAAGTATATATTACAGTATTCATTTTATAAGCTATACGTGTTAAAAAATTAAATGCTACACACATAAACTTTGTTATACAAAAGAACTATTACAGTATATGTATTCAATTAAAAAAAGTTATAGTACAAATTTTTGGACATATGACTAATAAAATATACCATATATTATGCTATATCATGACATCTAACTATATAAATAAATACATTAAACATAAAGCACTAAGTATATAATTGAGTATTTTGAACATGTAACCTTCATATATTCAGTTTGAGCTGGGAGTTTAAATTAAAATTTTCAGTTTGACGCTATCCCAACTTTTTATTTAATACGCACTAAATACTAATAATATAAGATTCAATGATCACTATTTGCTGAAAAGATTTCAATTAGTAATGATTTGGAAACAATTATCAAAACAATAGTAAAAAAGATTCTTTAATTAGAAATGGGGTAGAAATGCTCAACTATAATTTCTCTAATGTATAGTAGTAATAGAATCATATAACTTTTCAATTATGTACTCAATCATTTAATGTACCAATTCAACATATTTACAACATTTATCGATTAATTTTCTACCAAAATACTATGGTTTGATAACATTTTAGTCTCACTATATTGTTAGTGATATTTTAAATTATCTTTTTTATTTAAGTTTTAATTTCAAGTTTGTTTCTAGCATTGCAAAAAAGGAGTTTAATGATGATTTTTCTTTGTTAAAATTGAAAATGCTATTGATAGTTGTTGTCTTATTGATAGATTGCCAATGAAAGCAGCACGTCACAAAGAAAACATCGCTGAATTTCAGGCCATTGGTAAATATTATTAATGGACCAACATGGACATTCTCATTCAATAAGTTATCGTCTGAAATCATCCTCCAGACGTGTTCACCAACAACGCACTCCATTGCTAAGAACACGATGTTCATTACACGGTTTACACCGTTTATTAACAACTTTGTATGTCAGTGTTACCGACATTAGATGCTTGTCGTTAAGTTTGTCTTGCATTTTCGACTATTTATTTTTATTGATAATCCATATGTATTATAGTTTTAAGTTTTTATATTTATTTGTTTACCTAACACAACACTATGTACTTCTTTGCAACTAATCAAGAACAACATTATGTATTTCTTTGCAACTAATCAAGAATAGGAAAAAAAACAAAGTAACAATATGAAACAAGAAAGTCACTATAACAACAGTTTGATATCAAGTACAACTATTAGTTCAAACAAAATCATATTCAATTTACTATCAGTTCAAAAATGTGACACCCGACTTTTCCTATTCCTAGTAAGTTTGTTTTTGGATGACCGTCGAACTATTAGCCAATTATCGTTCTATTTTATTTTGAGATTTTATGGAATATTTTTTTAGAGCCTATAATTTATTATTCTCCTAGCCTAATTTTCTTTTTGTGAAACTACTTTAGAGAAGCCCAATATGAGAACAAACGCAGATATGCTTTAGCTCAAATCTGCTCAAATCTTCCGTTCAAATCTGTTCATGAGAAATAGGATGCAATCAGCATCAGTTTCAACCATATAAATATGTACACGTCTCTCACCTTTCATAAATCTCGAGGAAAAAAAAGAGAACGAACCGAGTTAGAGAAGAGAGTTTTCGGCCTTCTAAGAAGGTAATCACCGACCAATTCTCAACATTGAATTCGTAGCATTCATTTAGGTTAAATTTTAAATCATCGTGCTGTGTACAAAGTTTCAATCTTTAAGTTTAGCCTTTTAGTTTAGCCCTTTGTCTCAACTGAAAATTTAATCCTTCGAGAAACCAATCAAAATCGATTAAGAAAATTAGAGTTAGAATGAACTAAGGGGACTTACCGGTCACAAAGGGGGGAGCGCCGGGTGACTCAATTTTTTTAATTACTTGGGCCCAGTGGCGGATGCGAGATTTTTGTACTGGGGTCCAAATTACTATAACAATTTTGCATATATATATATATATATATAATGTCAACTACGGTAGAAACAATTTCGACTTAAATAGTACATAGCTGAGATAGAGATGAATAATGAGCGATAAATGGACAATAAAGATACATATTTCAATAGTGTCAATGTCGAAACAATTGAAAATTATAAAAATTTAATATTAGAATTAAATTTACTGATATTATATGATACTTCATCCGTCCGCGAATAGAAGTCTCATTTTTCCATTTTAGTTCGTCCGCGAATATGAGTTCCAGTTCACTTTTATCATAAATGGTAATAGGCCGGGTCCCACATTCCACTAACTCATCACACTCACATTTCATTTAAAACTAATATATACAAGTGAGACCCCTAGTCCAATAACTTTTTTCCACCCACTTTTCTTAACATTTCTTAAAACTCGTGCCGCCAAGAAATGAGACACCTAATGGCGGACGGAAGGAGTATATATTTATTTTTATGGGGTTAAAGATTTTTTTTTATTATCATATATCTAAGAACACTACAAATACTAGATAAATATATTTATTTAACTAAAAGAAAACTAAAAAAAGACTTAATCACTAAAATAAATAAATTAATGTAATTAAGAGAAAATTTATAATAAACATAAATAAATTAAGTATAGAAAACTAATAGAGCGAAGGCACTCCCAGCAGGATTCGAACACGGTTGTGCAACTTGCAAAACAGCTGGGCTACGTATAAACTTGTAAAGTGTTCTATGAATAGTGAATACACAATATATAATAAAATTTGATACAGTTTACTATTTCGGTCCGTCCCTAAAAATTTGATACACTTTACTTTTACCATTTTTGGTAGTGGATCCCATATTCCACTAATTCATTCATACTCACATTTTATTATAAAACTAATACTTTAAAAGTAGGACCCACATTCCACCAACTTTTTCAACTCACTTTCCATTACATTTCTTAAAACTCGTGTTGGATCAAAGTGTAGCAAATTTTAAGGGACGGAGGTAGTAGCAGTAGTAATAACTACAATGGCTGGGGGGTCTCATGGAACCCCATGCCCCAACGTGGGTCTGTCCATGCTTGGGCTCTTTTAGTTTTTTTTAATTGGATTGTTGAATTATAGTTTGACTTGTTATGGGTGGGATTACCATGCCACAACGTGGGTTTGCCCCTGCTTGGGCCCCTTTAGTTTTTTTAATTGGGTTGTTGAATTATAGTTTGACTTGTTAAGGGTGGGCTCAAATAGGATTAAACTTTGATGTGTCCTTCTACATAGAGTTGGTCGAGAGTTTTAGATATTGGATTAGATTTTTATGTGATGGGTGGAATAAATTAATTATTGGGAAGGAGTGTGAATGTAGAAATTTTACTAAGAAAAAGATGAAGAATAAAATGAGCTTTCATGTAGGATCCATGCATTTAAACTAGATGTTTCTCGAGTTTTGACGAAATTATCTTTTTATTTCAAAAGGATTTTCTTTCACAAGCGAGTCAAAGACAGAGTGAGAATTTTCAAGTTAGAAATTTAAACGAACAAGGTGGGCTTTTCTAGTCTGCAATATTTGTGGGCTTACTTTTAAATTTACGCGATATCTTTCAAGTATGAGTTATGTACTTGAATTCCAAATATGTTGTGATGACATATTTTGTATTAGAAGATGCACCTATCTGATCACCCAGTAGGGAGTGTGATAGGATATTTAGTCCTATCGGTTTTGAATGAGCACACGTTTGTATGAAAGAAAACAAGAACAAGCCCTAGCAGCAACTAGGGTTTGGAGAGAAACAAGGTTTCGAGAAAAGAACGTTTTATTTCTCAATTCTCGATGATTTTGACTCTATAATGGAACTCTATTATATAGAGTCCGGACCCTGCTTGATTCGACTCTTACGATTCGGGAAAGAATCAAGAAGAAAACCCGAAAAGATTTATAAATTCTAGCTACCAAAAATACTATTGTTCAAAAGGAAATAAAAATAATTATGCATAAGGAAAATAAATAATAGCAAAATATTGATCTGTATCTAGCACTCATAATCTTTGAATTTCGCAGGCTTCGACCTGTTCCTCTTGGACTTGCGGCTCTTGCTCGAACTGCTCGGCATCCTTGTACTTTCCACGTCCGTTGTGTCGATGCTCTCAACCTCTGACTGATCCGGTTCCATGTTGTCGTGCTCATCGACCAAATGTGGCTTCCCCGTCGTTGTAGGGTCTAGGGTCGTATCAACTCCCCCGCCCTTCGAAACCGCCTTGTCCTCAAGGTGAACAAAAGGAAAATGATGCTGCAGTTCCTCCTTTGGTTCCCAAGACGGGTTAAACTCCGGGTCAGTGGCCCAATGCACTAACCATTGCTGCTGCGGTATCCCCTCCAACAAAATCGTGCGTTCCGCCGACGCACGCACTGGAACATCCAACGGGTTGCCACGGTGAAATGTCACTGGCAAGTCCAACACAATATCATCCGAAAATGGGGGAATAAAAGGCTTCAACAATGAGACATGGAATACATCATGAATGCGACTTTCCACCGGGAGTTTAAGTCGGTAGGCTACCTTCCCAATCCTCTCTGTTATCTCATAAGGGCCATAAAAACGTCTTCCTAATTTTGCAGACAGAGGCTTTCCCACAGAGTGTTGTCTGTAAGGCTGCAGACGTAACAGAACTCTATCACCCACTCTGTATTCGACGTCGCGTCGATGGCGATTAGCCGATGCTGACATCTGCTCCTGGGCGCGACGAATGTTGTCGCGTAACTTCCGTAGGGTCGTCATCCTATCCTCCAAAAGGGCCGCAGCCTCTCCATTCTTCGCCGGGCGGGCAGGGGTAGCAAAAATCGATGGAGGTTCCCGGCCATATAAAGCTTGGAAGGGAGACATACCAATGCTCGTGTTATAACTACAATTAAGAGCTAATTCTGCCCAAGGCAAGAGCTGAGACCAACGAGCCGGCTGGTCGAACGTGAATGAGCGCAAATATTGTTCAAGAGCACGGTTAGTGACCTCCGATTGGCCATCCGTTTGAGGGTGATAGGCCGTTGTAAATTGTAGCTTCGTGCCGCTAAGGGACATCAGCTCATTCCACATATCACTCATAAATATGGCATCTCTATCCGATAGTAATTTCTCCGGGAAACCGTGCAACTTAACCACGGTCTCAACAAAAAGTCTTGCAACCCTGGGAGCGTCGAATTTCGGTTTTAGTGCACCGAAGTGAGCGTATTTTGAGAGACGATCTACTACCACCATCACGGCTGCGTAACCTTGCGAATTTGGGAGCCCAACAATGAAGTCCATGGATGCTTCCGCCCAAACCAAGTTCGGGATAGGGAGCGGCTGAATCAAACCAGCCGGTTTCTGCGTCACATACTTCGTCACTTGACAAACTGGACAAGCCGCGACAAAAGCAGCCACATCGGCTCTCATTCCCATCCAGTAAAAAAAACACCGCAGTCAGTCGGGCCAATGTACGCCGAACACCCGGGTGGCCCGCGGTATGGGAGTCGTGAAACTCTGCCAGAACATCCCTTAAAACCGCTGAATCCCGACTAAGAACAATCCGGCGCTTAAAATACAAAATCCCATCTGCTACTGTAAAATGAGGCGAAGCTGACTTGTCTGCAACAGACTTGTGTAGATCGATCAGCTCTTGGATAGATTGATTCTCGGCCCGGATCGTGGACCATATCGTAGGTGATGGTCGTGTATAAAGAGTCAATACCGACGCCATCTCATCAGCGTCATCATCCCCTCTTCGTGACAAAGCGTCTGCGACACGATTCGACGCACCAGACTTGTACTCGATTCGGAACTTGAAACCCATCAGTTTTCGAATGTAGAACTGTTGGTCGGGTGTTTGATTGACCTGAGACAACAATTCCTTCAAGCTGCGTTGATCACTGCGGATAATGAATTCCCGACCCAACAAGTATTGTCTCCACTTTTGGACAGCCTCGACGATCGCGTATAACTCCTTATGATATGTAGAAGAGAGGCGACGTTTTGGCCCCAATTTTTTACTAAAATAGGCAATGGGGTGATGCTCCTGCAACAAAACTGCACCCACACCGAAGTCCGAGGTGTCAGTCTCAATGACAAAAGGGATCTCAAAATTTGGCAGACGTAGCACCGGAGCCGAGCTCATCGCTGCTTTGAGTGCTACGAAACTGTTGGTCGCAGTGGTGGACCACCGAAAGGCGTCCTT